>NC_059180.1:12142453-12299953 GCF_019923935.1 Bubalus bubalis | reverse complement strand
ACTCGGGACAGGGGTGCATGGCCGTAGGGAAGGGCAGACGGAGGGAGCTGGCAGACTGAGACTTACTGTCAAGGGCCCGGCGAGTCCTTGAGCCCTCGGGAAACCAAACTTGGTCCTTAAGTCAATAAAGTGTAGAGAGCGAAAGAGGAGATCAGAGGGGAGATGGGAACACGACAAGTTCACAGCAGAGATGGAAGGCAATGTGGAGGAAGGCAGAAGAGAGCAAAACCTTGGAAAAGAATGGGCTGTGTCCCTGCAGGAGAATAGAGAGGCCGTCAGGGAAAGAGAGGCAAGTGAGGGGGCGGGTGGAGGTCGTGAAGGGAACTGGATGCTCGGTGGAGATGGAGGAGCCGGAGGGAAGACAGCAGACAGGAGGGGGTTGGGGCGGAGCAGATTTGGTAGTCAGATAAAGATAAGATTCTGGGTAAAGATAAGATTCAAGGTTCATTGGATATGAAGTCAGCGGATCACCTTGTGATGAGAGGCTTCTCAGGGTTCAAGTTCTTCTCCAGCAAGTCTGATGTGAAGCACGTGGAACAAAGTCAGGCTTCAAGCAAGGTGCTGGGTGAGGGATGACCCTGGAGAATGGAGTCCCTGTAGATGAGGCCTCTTCACGTGAGCCAACAGTGAAGACCGGCTGTTGCAGGTAGGACTAGGCGGGGATTTCAATAAACCCTGTGTGAGCCGTGACTCAGCTCTCTACAGGCCAGATCCGCCTAACCCACTCTCGTGGACGGGTCAAACCTTTTTAGGATCCCTGGGCTGAGCTCTCCAAATATGCTCTGGTTAAAACAAGGAGTGGGCATGGCTCACACAGTTGTCTACACTGCAGGGCCTGAAAGAGTTTCTGAGAAAGACCACACCCTTCTCAGATCTGAATCATCTCACCGTCTTCATTAACTCTGACAGAGAGTTTTAGCAAGTTTCTTTAGTTCTGTTTTGAGAGAGAGAGAAAAAAAAAAAAAAGCAAGGAAGAGAGACACGTACCAAAATAACCAGCTTTAACAAATGGCTACTGGTTTAAAAATAGTGCAGGGTTTGAGTTTTTGCCTTTATCTCAGTGGTTGACCTTGCTAATACAGTATGTAGATCTCTTGCCAACTAATCGGCCGACTGTAAAGCACGGCTTCAAGCTGTGGTCAATGATCTGTAACGGGAATGAATGAGAGGGTTTTAGCAGCCAGGATCTGCAGCCTACTATCTGTATCTGACAGCTGTCGCCTCTCTGCAGAGGCCAAGGCCTAGACCTTCATTTAAAAGCAGCATGGCTGATCAGATTACTGGGACAGTGTGTCAAAACTGACTGTGCTGAACTAGGGAGACAGAAAGTAAATCTATAAATAGTAGTCTTGCTGCCTCCATGAAGCACTGAAGGGTAACCAGTATTGAGCAGCAAATGCAATGTTTAGTCTTTGCAGCCAGTGGGACACGACCGCAGCCAGATCAGAAGCCCTGCTCTATGATATCATGTCATGGAAAGACCGGCTTTATGGGCAAGAATTTAAAAGAGTTACATTCTTGGCAACGGGAATGGTCGCACAGCAATAATTGGTTTGAACCAACTTTATGAGCTAACAAGGTTCCCCAGCACTTAATAATGTCCTCGGGGCACCCGGACTCAGCAAGTCACCTTTCCCATAATGTGCCGGCTGCCTGCTTCCGACAGTCCCCGGGGACCGCCAGTGTTGAAACACAGAGAGTGATAAAATAAGAGGCTCTCCATTTGATATCTATTATAGATGTCAACTGGGTCTGCAACCAGAACAGCTGCACAAAGTGCTCGGGGAGCCCGGAGCATCGTGAGGGTGTGTTATCTATAGACCATGCTGATAGCATGGCTTAGACACTGGACATCGCCGGTTATAAATGAGCCAGCTGACATTTTAGAGTGTGTACCAAGTCTTCCAAGAACCATTTGTCACTCTTCAAGGTTTCCGCTGATAAAACCTGGGATGTCTAAAAATTTGTCAACAACCGCAGAAAGTAACCCTGAGGTCATGGCAGGGGGTGACGAAGAATGTGCTTACTTGAAATTCTCCAAACACACAGATGGAACGCTGGTGGTGACAGGGTTCCAAAGGCCTCTCCAGGCTGTGGAGTTCCCAACCAGCTGTGGTGTGGACACGGCCGTGGTGTGCTCCTAACCAGGCAAACACGGACCTGGCCTCAGCGAGCAAGGCCCTGGACCGCTGGCTCTGCCCTCTTCAGACCACTCCTCACTGGGGTGGAGATGGTGGGCATTAAGCAAGTGTTTCCCCGCCACCCCCCCAACCCAAGAGAAAAAAAGGACAGTTGGTTTGTCCTTGGATCTTTTTTTTTTTTAAGTTCAAATTAAATAATAATTTTTTAAAAAAAAAACCAATGTTAATAACATTGACAGGCACAACTCTAGGGCTTTATGTTAGAGCTGAATTTAAATCTCACAACCTGCTGAAGCAGGTACTTATATGATGTCCATTTCACAGATGAAAAACAGACACGGAGAGGTTACATGAAGTGCTCAAGGTCACACAGTCAGAGGAGGGCCAGGATTAGACGTGGCAGGCCAGCTTCAGGGCTACCCCGGAAATGGTCGCCTCAGAAAGACACTGTGAGAAAGTGAGCATGTGGAAAGAGAAGACCAAAGTTGCTCATTTGGAACTGGGTGGGAATGAAAAAATAAAAGAAGGTGAACAAAAGGCCATCTCTGTCTTCCTGGCTGACTCTGAACGAATTTGCTCTGCAATGATTATGTGACAAGCGTTTTCCAAGCACGTCTGTCCCTAGGCTCTGGGCAAGGCAGTATAAGAGTGGAGCAGAAACCACCATGAGAAAGCCAGGATAGTGTTTTTGCTCATTTGCGGGCCTCTACCCTGGAATGCCATGCGATTCAGCCTCTTCAGACATTAGAAGACACCTTTCAGCTAAAGAATCCGGGGAGTGGAGGGGGCAGATATTGCGGGGCAGTGGCGGTGAGGGGGACACAGGCTGACAGGAAAACAGCACAAGGAAGTGCTGTGAACGCAAATGAGCTGATGAGCCTTTGGGCTGACATTGAGGTCACTTTGCCCGATCGCTGCTGGCCATTTGGGGGCTCCTGCTGGCACTCTGTGCTGCCCGGAAGACAGGAGAATAAGCCTAATTAAAAAGTCCCATGTGCTCCCATGGCTTTAAAAGTGTCACACTGGCTGTCTGTCACTATCTCTTGGAATCATGATGCAAGAGCTGAGAGGAATAACTGGAGATCATTTAATGCAACCTCCTGGATTCAACTTCAATGAATGAAAAAGTGGGGCCCCCCTCAAAGGCTAAGTGGCTTGCCCAACAACAAAAAGCCAGAGACAGACAGAACCAGGAGGGGACCCATGTCTGGGAGCTCCCAACGGAAATATTTTTTTCTACCATTCCATAGCAGGGTCCATGAAATGAATGCAGTGCTATGGGATCAGCAAATTCAATCGAGTCAAATGTGTGTTTTGAAAAAAATAAAAAATCAAGAATGAAGAAACAGAGTTTGAAGAACATTCAACATTCATGAGGTGGGCCCATCTCAGGTCACTGGAGACATTTCTCTGGTGCAAAGGTTTTCTTAATAAAGGGTTTCATTGGCCAGTTGGATCGAGACATGCACACACTGATATTTTGCTCCTGGCAATACCTTAAAACCCCCAGTTAGGCGAGAGTAAAAAACGGCAATGGCCTTGAGAGCGCAGCATGGTTTATACATGGCGTACTCATCTTTGAGGGTTTGGAGAAATCTACGAGGGATCCGATGCTTTTCCACCTATTGACATTTACAAAGCAGTTTAAATCATGCATGAGAGGCCTCAGGCACACGCAGTTCACAAAACATAACTCTGAGCTCCCAGGGAATTTAAGCTGACCAACACTCTTTATTAGAACCGACAGTGAAAGACAGCTATTGCGAAATTCGTACCAGAAATGCTATACCAAGATGACAGCTTTAATGCCAGTGGATATATTATGTAGATTACCTGACTCAAATCTTTCTTGTTAAATAAGTTTCATGCATTCTTTTTTTTTTTTTCCCTCCTCAAGAAAATCCTTCTGGCTTCACTGAGGGAGTACTCCTTAAATTCCTTGCTCATTCATCTGGTTTTCAATATTTTGGACATGCTAGGTTAGCATGAAAGATCAGATAGAGATATTTAAACAGTGGGAAACAGATAAACCTTTAAATGAACAACAGAACTGAACCATGAATTAAGTGTTTCAATGTTATTTTTTTATATAATATTCCAATAATTAATAATTTTGAAAAAAGAAACACCTTCCTTGGGCTGATTCATTCTAGATATTTGATTCCAACGTAATCTGAGATTTTAAATCTATATAATTATAAATTAAGGGTAATTTCGCGTGCATGCTTTTATAGGCCAAGAATTTCGAGGCAATAAGGTCCCACTGAAAACTGGCCAGGAACAAAAGACAGTGAGACTACTCTCTAATCTTCACAGAAATCGAAATACAATGTAGATGTTTTAAATTCTGCGTGAGGAGGAGACAGAAGGCGTAGGTCAATACGACTGAGGTCAGAAAAGGAAATCATGGGTCTTTTTGGCCTTGGTGACAGTTGGCCAAGGGCAAGCTTGACGGAGCCTGAATTAGGATAAGGCTGCTATTACTTGGAGGCCCCTGACGCTCTGAACGGATCAGATTCTTTGCTTCCTGTGCTAGACTTTCCAGCCTGCCTCAGCCCTATACGCTCTGTTCCATGTTCTCACTGCTCGAGCACAGCCTCCTCCACAGGGCACTGCCTTTTCTAAGCAGCATAGCAACCAGTGTGTTTGTGAAGTGACACGCGTTCTTCAGCACTCAAGGTTCACATTGCTTGGAATGTTCTCTGTGGTTGTGTACACAGTATGAATCGAGCTGCCTTGAACTTGCTTCTCTATTCTGCTTTAATGGTTATAGCAAAGGGGTTACAGAATCCAGGAACACCAAACTCTGTCTCTAGGCTCCATAAATCACATGCCACTTTCACGTAATGATTGGTATTTTTCAAACATATAGATGCTTCGGTGATTATAAAAATACATTTTCCTTTTATAAGCACAAGTAAATTCACAGTCACTCTATAGTCCTGGCGTATTTTTTTTTTTGAAATGGATGTGTTTTTCAAACACATATAAAAGTGTTTATACAATAAATGCCCATCTACCATCACCCAGTTTCAACAATAATCAACTCACAGCCAACCTTGTTTCATCTTCACCCTACCCATTCCAACTGCTTCCATCTTTTCAGATAATTTTAAAACAAACCCCAGATATTACATCATTTGATCCACATGTATTTCAGTAAATGCATTTTATATGTTTCAAGACGGCAAAAGCTACAACTATGACTCTGTAGGGCTTTCTTATTTATAACATTTAAAAATTATCCTCATATTCAAAATACAAACTAAAGAACCAATTTTTCAGGTGATTCCAAGGACCTCCATCATATGTTCAAGTTCAAGAGAGGACAATATGCAATTTCTTGATAACTACTAGGGAACGATGTGTTTATCTATTGTTTAAGGAATAATCTTCAAATGATTTCCTGAATGATACCCACCAACTACGCAAACATAAATTCACAACATTGTAATCAAAGCCCAAAGAGTGAATATGCTAATAGAATGAGCTTGAAATGAACCTCCTGGAAAGGGTTACTGTTAGTGTTGAATAAGAGATATATCACATATCTTGTAACCTAAGTAGTAAACACAGTTGCATATCCCACAAGCAAGCCATTGTCTTTCAAAAGATGATAATAAAGAAGCTGCAGATATATTTTTATGTGCTGGCTATAAAAACACAGGCATGAATCACCACTTGACAATCCCAGATCATATACAATCCTTAAGTGACCCTCCGGACGCTGAGCATGAAGAAGACTGAGGCAGTCTGATACCCTGCAATCATCCAAATAAACTTCAAAAACACATTGCCTTCTGTGCTTACAGTCATGTCTTAAAAATCACAGCACTGAATGAATTACATTATATTAATAGAACCGACAGCTGATGAAATAATGCAAGAAAAATAATCTACTAGGTGACCTCAAATGAAACCACAAAGACATTAGGCTAATGGAAGTAAAATCGCTCATTGCACAGTGATTTTACTTTTCAAATTTTATACTCAAGTAAAAAAAGTCAACCTAAACCTTCCTCAGGATATTACATATTGAAATTAACCACAAAATACTTCCAGAAAGGAGGCTTATTTCAGAAAATCTATATGCATTTTGATTTTTTCAAGCGTGAGCAAGCTTTCTATATCACAGGGTGGTTAACCGTGGAAAAAAATACCACAGTGATATGACATAAGTGAAGATCATTGATCTGAAATAGCCTATAATTACCATTTTAAGGGCAGAACACCTGTTTTACTGAGGGACCATACATATGCAGTGCACTTCCTCACTATAACGACAAGAAGAGTGAAGGATGGCCCACAGTTCCTCAAACTCCATCTCTTTTCTGACTTTCACTTCTGTGGTTAGGCGGCGAGACAGCCCACGTGAGAGAGACATGGGGACGCAGCCTCACTTCCCCTCCCCTCAGAAGCTGAGCACTTCTCTTCATTCTCTCTGCGAAGACAACAGGAGTACAAAGGCGAACTTTCATAATCCACGCAGATCCCATTAAGACAGACGAACCCAAGTTTGGCCGCACCATGTGAGGCATGTGGGATCCTAGTTCCCTGACCAGGGATCGAACCTGCGCCCCTGCAATGGAGGCACTGGAAGTGCTGAGTCTTAACCACTGGACCACAAGGGAAGTCCTCAACAACTTTTTATTTTCAAAAAATCCTTCCATCACAAAATTGAGCTCCAGAGAACAGCACATATAATTGGGAATAATAAGCACAGGTGGGATTACGCACAGGTGTTTCAGAGCAGCATAAAATCTCTTGTGACTTTAGAAATAACTGCTGTGCTTCCTTCATTTCAGTCTTTAGAGGTAAGAGTTTAGTTCCTTAAATTTTCTTAAAATTTCAGAGAGCCGTTATCACTACTGGGTTACATCAGAGAATAAACATCCTTTGGTCCGATCTCCAGTGATAAATGGAACTTTCCTCTCCTTTACAATATCCTGCCAAGTGGCGAGTGCTTGGTGATGGCAAGAGTACTCGTTCCTGAGGTAGGTAGTTCCATGTTTACAAAGCTCCACTGTGAGATTTTAGCTCAGAGCAAGAAAGAGCTCTCTGTCTTCCTGTAGTTTCCACTCATTCTTCCTAGCTCTATCCTTAGATATCCCACAAGGTGATTCTAATCTCTTTTTCACTTGAAAGGATTTTAGGTACAGCACTGCAGAAAGTCTCTGTATTCCTCAGAACTTGTCTTCTCTGGGCAAACATTTATAGTCATTTTAACAGTTCACAGAACTGAGCTTCAAGAACACTTCAGCCATCATTTGCTTATTCATTTGTGTGTTCATTCATTCAATTATTCAGGTAAACATTTGTAATTATTTCAAGTATTCTTCATAAGACATGCTTCAACAATATCTTGCTCATGGACCTAGAGATTATTCTACTAAAATGAAGTGAGTCTGAGAATGACAAATATCACATCCCCACCTATTTATGGAATAAAAAATGATAAAAATGAACTTAGTTACAAAGCAAAAACAGACTCACAGTACAGAAAATAATCTTACGGCTACCAAGGGGTAAAGTGGGGGATGAATTAGGAATTTGGGATTAACAGATATATACTTCCATATATAAAACAAACAACAAGGATCTACTGTATAGCACAGGGGACTACACTCAATATATTATAATAACCTATAATATAATTTGAAAAAGAATATACACATATATATATATATATACACACACACACACACACATAAAACTGAATTAGTTTGTGGTGCATCCGAAACTAACACAAAATTGTAAATCAACTATACATCGATAAAAGTTTTAAAGAATATCTTACTGTTTGCTTATTTCATTCATTTATTCATTCACCCAGCAAACACTGAGAGAGCCCCTATCTGTATTAAGTTCCTGGGTGCTCTGGACACAAGAAATGAGGGGCCCCTTGTGACACGCAGATACAGAATCACAGTGCTGTGTGGTAAGCGCTGTCCTCAAGGTATGTAAATGAATAGGGCATGCGCACGTGCTAAGTTGCTTCAGGCGTGTCTGACTCTTTGTGATCCCATGGACTGTAGCCCGCCAGGCTCCTCTGTCCACGGGATTCTCCAGGCAAGGATACTAGAGTGGGTTGCCCTGCCCTCCTCCAGGGGATCTTCCTGACCCAGGATCAAACTCACGTCTCGCGTCTTCTGCATTGGCGAGGCGGGTTCTTTACCACTGGTGCCACCAGGGGTGACATAAATAAGCACGTATTCCAAGATCACTTCTAAAGGCTTTATAATATCCTAGCCTATCAATACAGACGCCAAGCTAACCTTCTACTCCACCTGGAGTGAGTTTTTTTCCTAGCAGAAGCCACAGGTTGTACTGCTGTAGAAGACAGCCTATGGCAGAGTTGGTTGTCTGCTCAGCAGACTGCACCCTGGTCTCTGCTTTCAGAAAAACCAGCTCTGTTCAGGTATCAGACAGCCATGGGCCCAGCCCAGGAGATGATCTACGGTCTAAGTTAATGTGTATTGGCTAGTGACTGGTTTGGGTAGACGGGTGACCAAGTTCAAGCCTGTCATTCATGAGATGAATGAGAAAATGCTGCAGAACCTCTGGAAAGGATTTTCCCTCCAAATACAAAGAAACATACATGAAGGAGGAGGTCTGTCCTCTTCCTTTTCCTGGAGTATAACGTGGGGACCCAAAGCTTACAGCTGGAGTAGCTAGCTTGTCTACTTAAGGAGAAGCTAGGAGATCCTCAGAGAAACTGGTCCTACACACTCATATGGCTAACTCTGGACATTTATTTTGTGAGATAACTAACTGAACATCCCTCTTTTATGGCCATTTTTGGCTAGGCCTTCTGTTACTTGCAGCCAAAAGCATTCTAATATGCAGTCTTCAGAGCAAGGGTCTTGGTATACTGGTTCAAATGAGGCATCAGACTCTTATGTAAAACAAGAAAGACACCAATTTGAAAATGGAGAGGGAACCTATGATCTCATATGCCAAGATTTAGAAAGGGAGAGTAAAGACTAGAGGAATTAAATTATCACATGGCAATGACAGTCTCCCCCTGGCTTGGAAACTTTCCTTCCAAGCCAGGGCAGGGAAACAGGACCATTTTATCTCACTTTTGATCACAGACACAAACTTTTAAAACTTTCTAGAGTCTGACTTGTGTAAAGGAAAAGGACAGATGCTATGATATATATACTAACAAGTAAAGAGACTGAAATACCCAAAGCACTTCAGAGAGTTGCAACTTTAAGTCACACTTTCAATCCTTTGTCCCATTCTGCTTTTACTTAATTCTGCTGCTTTCAACGACATAACCCAATACACTAAAAACATCAACTGTATTTGACCGGGGATTATACAACTTTGTTTCCAGTTCAGTTCAGTCGCTCCGTCGTGTCCAACTCTTTGCAACCCCATGGACTGTAGCACACCAGGCTTCCCTGTCCATCACCAACTCCCAGAACTTACTTAAACTCAATTCCATTGAGTCAGTGATGCCATCCAACCATCTCATCCTCTGTCATCCCCTTCTCCTCCTGCCTTCAATCTTTCCCAGCATCAGGGTCTTTTCCAATGACTGAGTTCTTCACATCAGGAGGCCAAAGTATTGGAGTTTCAGCCTCAGCATCAGTCCTTCCAATGAACATTCAGGACTGATTTCCTTTAGGATGGACTAGTTGGATCTCCTTGCAGTCCAAGGGACTCTCAAGAGTCTTCTCCAACAACATAGTTCCAAAGCATCAATTCTTCAGCACTCAGCTTTCCTTATAATCCAACTCTCACATCCATTCATGACAACTGGAAAAACCATAGCTTTGACTAGATGGACTTTTGTTGGCAAAGTAATGGCTCTGCTTTTTAATATGCTGTCTAGGTTTGTTTTAGTCCTCAGTAACAGGACATTAGATGCTTTAAGACAAAGGTTTTAGGAAAAACAAGAGGAAAGGAACCTGTCAGTGAAGCACAGTAGGTCCCCTACATAGGAGCCTTCAAGTTATGAACTTCCAAAGACGTGAATGAGGCCCTGTACGCCAGTGGCTGTACTATACTACTGTACTTTTAAAGGTATTGTGCTGCGAGATTAAAAATGTTTTATTTTTTTGTGTGTTTGTCTTTTATGTCTCATTTGTATGAATAGTATTATAAACCTGTCACAGTACAGTACCGTATAGCTGATTGTGTTAGTGGGTACCTAGGCTAACGCTGTTGGAATTAAAAACAAACTGGACTTACAAATGTGTTTGCAGAATGGAATCTGTTTGTATGGAGGGGACTTACTGTATGCTACAGATGGGAAGAACTTTTGAGGCCAGCACTGGGAGTCTTAAAGTCTTTGGAGTTGTGATTTCCCAATCATTGGAGACAGGGAGGTCAAGGAATGAGGAGTCCAGGATGGTCAGGGTCCTCCGGCAAGCCTCCTGGACTCCCCATTTCCTTGACCTCCTTGTCTCCAGTGACCAGGAAATCACAATCCTACACTTGGTATTGTTATCAGTAGTGACAGGATGGAGTGCATGGCAGTGGGGTTGGAGGGCTGAGGTGGATGGAAGGAAGACCACTGGAGGCAGGGAGGTCAGGAGGCTCAGGCGGACTGCCCTCGTGAATGCTGAGTCGTAGTGTAAAGACTGTTCAACTACAACACTAAAAATTTCAACAAACTCGGGCAGGGGGTGGGTGGTAGTGGGTAAGAAAGGGCAGACGTGATATAACCTGCTGCATGGCTTTCAAAGTAGCATTTTCTTAAGATGAAGGAGGAACAACTTATCTGTTTTCATAGAAGAAGGGGAGGAGAAGGACAGCTAGAAGGCTTTGCTCCCGAGCCTCGTTTCTACAAGCGCACTTACGTACAGCAACACACTACATCACAGCAAGCAATGTGCTCCGCCTGGGAACACAGGTGGGCAGTCCAGAAACACAGCAGAGGAATAAACTTTGTTACTATTTTTCTCATGGCTAGATCATCACTCACATGTTTGATAACACTCAGGAAGGGGTTGTCCTATAGTAGTGCATTTTTCACAGAGCTGAAGTTACACCTTTAAGTAAGTCATTCAACTATACCAAGAGACATCGTCTCTGCCTCTCTATTTAAAAATGCCCTATACTTGATTACTTGAGTTCAGTCACATCTTCTCTTGAGGACAGAGGTTTCCATTTATGGGGCTCAGTAACTGTACCTGCTGGGCTTCCCTGGTGGCTCAGTGGTAAAGAACCCACCTGCCAATGCAGGAGATGTGGGTTCGTTCCCTGGGGTGAGAAGATTCCCTGGAGGAGGGAATGGCAACTCACTCCTGTATTCTTGCCTGGAGGATTCCATGGACAGAGGAGCCTGGCAGGCTACAGTCCATGGGGTCCCACAAGAGTCTGACACAAATGAGCGACTAAACAACAGTTTTACCTGCTACTGTCACTGACCGGCTGAAGGGATGCTCCCAGGGGTTGATGGGTGAATGCCAGCGGGTATCAGTCCTTTCACTGAAGGATCCCCTCCTCCTGCTTAGTTGCTAGGAAAGAACTACTAGTTCTTCACTAAGAACTAGCCCAGTGCTGAGTTTGATCTTTTCCTTCTACCATCAGTTGGTTCTTAACTTCTGGCAATGCAAACAGTGATTTGCTCCTTAATTTTGCATTGAGTGTCTATTTGGGGACCCAACGGTAGGGACACCTGGAGCAGGGAACCAAGGGCCTGGGCTTCGGGAACAACACGTTGCTGCTCTGAATCAGGCCCCGTTTGCACAGTGGGAGCCATAGGAACTCCAACTTCGGAGACAGCGACATATCTCAACATTTGTGCCAGCCAGGGAACAACTCATCAACGCTCCCCACCCGCAACAGGAGAGCCGGCAGGAGCGAAGGTGGGAGCCTCCTGACTCCACCTGGCTTGGACGCCGCGCGTGCGGGGTGCAGCTGGGTTCGTTCACGGAGCAGACTGAGGCCGTGTGCTGTGGGTCCTCTTGGCTACCTGGCAGAATATTCCTGCCTTACTTGGAGCCACAGGCAAACAACTCTCTGCTCCGGCTTCTGGAAGGAGGGCCTGCATCGCCTCTCGGCTGACTGGTGGATGCGCGCAGACACAGAAGGTGACGCTGACAGTCAGCATCAGATCTGACTGCTCCTGACAAGTCCTGTGATACAGCAACCTCCGGGACCGGAGGACACATCTGCGAGGAGATGCAGTAGCTGCCATCTGCACAAACTGCATTATTTAACTGCGCTGGCGCTGATTAACATTTGCTGTAACCTATGCTAATGGGCTCTGGGGCTTTGCATGTCTGCTACACAGTGGCACAGCTGATGTCTCCTGCTCCATCCTTAAAACAGGATGCTTTAATTTTTAATGGAGCACATGTTCGATTGGCTATACAAACAGGCTAATCTGCAAAGCATGTGCTCAATAACAAGCTCGGCTATGCCGCCAGAATATCAACACGGCTCGGCCAGAGCTGGGGGAGAGGGGGTGGGCCTCCTGCTCGCCACCGTGGTCAATGGCTGGGGGCTGGCTGGCTCAGAGCCGAGGGGCGGCTGCAGCCAGCGGCACCTGTGGCCTCCTCTGGCCCCTCTGTGGGGGGGGTTCTGCTTCTGGGTACCCGCAAGCCTTAGCTGGCAGGGAAAAGAACAAAACTGTCACCCGGCAGGTTCAGGCCTCTGGTGTAAAGCCAGATGTGGCATTAAAGATGAAACTCCCCTCTGCTGCAGAGGCATGACTAGAATGAGACATATGCATCCAGCTTAACAGACTGGAGGCCACGTGGCCTGCGCTCTGCTTAGTGATGAGGATTTAAACACAAGTAACCAACAATCCTTGACTCCACAAAACCCCCGCCGATAACCACAGCGCCAGTGTGAACAGTGGGGTGTCAGATGTCGGGACAGAATTCTCTGGGAGCACAGAGGAGGACACATACACAGGAGGCAGTTGAGCTGGGTTTCGAAAGAAGGGCAGGAATTTCCCAGCAGCACTTAAGATGACCCTCGGAGACAAAGAGGCACACGTGTGGGGTTGAGTTGGAGGCGATCACACAGAGATGCCTGGTGAGAAGCTGGCGGTCTGGATCCAGAGCTCACGAGATAACTTAACACTAGAGACAGAAACGTGGGTATACGGGGAATGCTGACACAAGGAAAACCCGAGAGAAAACAGTTCAGGGTGGAAAGAAAGATTCAAAACTGGAAGCCTCTGGGGTTTAATGTAAGGGAAGGTTACGAGAAGTAGCCCAGAGAGGCGCGTAAAGATCATGAGGAAAGGGAAATCTCAGGAAAGGAAGACAGGTCTCGAGCCTCAGAGCTGTCAAGGAATGAAGCCTGGAGGGCTCTGTCACAACCAGGATCGTCACTTTGCCGTAATCACGATCCTGGTCCTTAGCGGTACAAACCGCTTTTCCATACAGCATTTCATAACGACCCTGTAAGACAGGCCGGTGTCACTACCACATTTTCTAGATGAGGAAATGGGGTCAGAAGAGGGAGAAGATTTCCCAAGGCCAAGCAATCACAGCCAGAGTGACAGAGCTGGGGCTGGAAGCCCACTCCGCGAAGTCTCAGCTCCAGAAGGGACACTGTGCCAGGGACCAAGGAATGAAGGCCCCAGCTCTAAGGAGATTCCCAAGTCAACTCTCTCAGTGGCAGCCCTCCTCTGGGATATGCACCCAGTACACCTGGTATACTCATGTCCCTGCGAAGTCCTGCAGGTGAAAACCACCTGCCCAGGAAAGCAACGTGTCTAGCTTCATTTAACCCACTTGTTTGTTCATGGGATCATTTTTTCAGGTTACACCTTTCCTCTTAACATTCCTTAACAGAATTAATGAAATGCTCCTCTAATGAACTCAAAGGATTGTTTCCAGCAGCAGGGTCTTGGTTTTCAACAGTGCCTGACTAGGGTCGATGGATCGGTGGTCATCTAACCGCACACTTTCAACTGTCCAGAGGGGTCTGTCTCCACTGTTCTCTCCAGATAATCTAATATCTGTCATGATGGATGGTGTTTATTGTTTCATCAGGGAAAGGACTTATTTTATCCACCTCTGCATCCACAGAGTACAGCTCTGTTACCTGGCAAGAACAGGAACCCAGCGAATGTCTGTTGGATTGAACTGAATGAACATTCTGTAATGGTGTTAGACGAGAGCAAAGCCAACTACTAGAGCGAATCCAATCAACACAGGCTCAAAGCTTCAACCCATGGCTCCTCAGCAGCGCTCATCATCCAAGGCCACTGTTCAACAAGACAGCTGATCCCTATCCTCTGGGCAGTACTTGGGAACTCGGCTTTTGGATCTTCCCCAGGTGCCCTCCCTCATCAGTTGCACAGCCTTATCTTGGCCCCTGGGCAGCTAGCTTCTCAGCCTCTGCAGCCCCTGGCTTCCCTCTTGCCTGGCCACACGATGTAGTGGACTTTGTTGCTAAGCATCTGACATTCTGCCTCCGGGCTAGCTCCTTTGAGGAGAGAAAGCCACGGAGTTAAGAGACATCTGAAGGAAAGCCAGAGCATCCAAGGGCTAAAGAGCACTCTTGGAGAACATGCGGTTTGTTGGTGCGTAGTGTTTTTCTCTAGATGGCAGGGTGTCTGAGGACTTAGTCAGCTTGGGGGCTACTACTAAGTGTCCATCCCAGAGATGGGGTAGTTGAAGAATTGAAAGGCTTTCCCACTAGGATTCCCAATACAACCTTACAAATCCTTTTCAAAAACCATCCAGCTTGGACTTCCCTACTGGTCCAGTGGTTAAGAATCTGCCTGCCAAAACAGGGGACACGGGTTCGATCCCTTGTCTGGAAAGATTCCACATGCTGCAGAGCAACTAAGCCCTGAGCCACGACTACTGAGCCCACACTCTAGAGCCTGTGCCTCAAAACAAAGAGGAGCCACTGCCATGAGGAGCCCACAGGCTGCGACTAGAGAGCAGCCCCAGCCCTCTGCCACTTGAGAAAGCCCCTCCACAGCAATGAAGACCCAGCACAGCCAAAAATAAAATAAAATACATTAAAGAGAGTCATCAGCTTAGGGGACATCCCTGGTGGTCCGGTCGTTGGGAATCTGCCTGCTAATGCAGGGGACATGGGTTCAGTCCCCGGTCTGGGAAGATTCCACATGCTGCGGGGCAACTAAGCGCATGCTCCACAACTACGGAGCCCATCTGCTCTAGGGCCTGCGCTCCAAAACGAGAGAAGCCGCCGTAATGAGCAGCCTCTGCACTGTAACTAGAGCAGCTCCCGCTCGCCACAGCTAGAGAAAGCCTGCACACAGCAGTGAAGAGCCAGCACCGGCATAAATAAATGAACAAACACTTAAAAAGGAATAACCTTTATTACCATCAACTTGCAAATATTTACCTCTACCTGCCCAAGTCCCCAGATTTTACAGTAGTTCTTTCTGTAGTTACCAAAGTCACCCAGACCTCCCTGCTGCTCTCACTTGCTCATTTAGAACATGGAGATTTTTTTTTTTTTCCTAATGCCTACAAGGATAGAGTTGACTTTTGGTAACCAGCTGCATTGTTGAGATCCATGTGTATCACGGCCACAGCACAAGAATGCTACCCGACAGACCCTGTGAAGAAGGTAAAGGAGTCATTTGGGCCCAGCCTCACATTGGCTCCCCTTGCCCTTCCAAGGAGCATCGACCCCCTTTTTTTTTCCCCCTTGAAGTTGTGCCCTGGTAGTGTTTTATTTTCTTGTAAGACTTTTAAGAAGCCATAGCATGTGATAAACAATGACACGAGAACTAAGTTTCCAGGGTTCTGTCCACACCACCTAGAAAGAAGACCTGGATGGAGGATGAATGACTAGAACAGAAAGTGAAAGGGTTGATCGCTCAGTTGTGTCTGACTCTGCCACCCCACGGACTGTAGCCTGGGAGGCTCCTCTGTTCATGGAATTCTCCTGGCAAGAACACTGCAGTGGGGAGCCATTTCTTCCTCTAGCGGATCTTCCAGACCCAGGGATCGGACAGAGCATCTACCCTAACATCTGCCCAGAGTGTGGCTTTCAAGACTTTCACTACTTATGGTCTCCTGCCAAGTTCACTGTTACACAAGTTCAGAAATAAAAGGACAGCAAAGCCGAAATACTTCTGTATCAGATGAGTAAACTGGAGCCTAGCGAGAGCAAGCCTCTTGGCTCACAACAGCACCCTGAACTTGAACTAGTCTTGAACCTGAACTAGTCATGTGGGTGCTGGGTCTGACTTCTTTTTTTCCAATGGGCTGTGCCACACCCAGTGCCACCAGCCATCTTGGTTACCCAGATGGTCAACGGGGCTGCCAGGGAGGGTGGTGTGCTGGAACTATCAAGATATCTCCACGATGGGTACCGTGGGCTGCTCTCTCCAACATGGTTGAAACTAACCCATTTACTTCCTGTCACTCTCGGTAGCCCACAGGCCTGCCACTACGTTCAGATATGGAGGATTTGGGCCATCAGGCACTTTAATTAGTCTGTCTGGAAAAATGAAACTGATCAAATTAAATATTAATCACATATAAACTGTGGATAAATCAGCAGGGGAATCAGCAGGCAGAAAGGGCCCTTCTTAAATGCAGAATTAAAAAAAAAAATTTTTTTTTCAAAGGGGCTCTCCTCCTGCTCTCTGTCCCTTGCCAAGTCAGTTGATTTCAAAGCAAAAACAAAGCTTCTATTTTCCAAGCACAACAACGATGTCTAACCAGAAGTTTCTTTTGCTGAAATATTGAATGGAAAATTCGGTTCCTTAAATCTTTCTAAATCTTTGCCTCTGATTGGGTTCATTAATAAACATGCTGATTTTGTTACAGGGAGAGACATATGGTATAATCCGCTAACAGGAAGAAGTATTTTGCATTTTATTGTAGAAAACAAACATGCAAACAGGTTCTCACAGATGGTTTTCTTAGCTTCTGGGAGGGGAAAAAAAAGCTTAATAATGCTTGAAACTAGTTTTTCTCTTTAACAACAACAACAAAAAATCCTCACACATCTCTAGTGGAACTGCTTATAAATTAGATTAAGTTCCACTCCAAGGTTTTAACAATTTAGAATTCACTTTTTCCTCTTGTTTAAACACACACACACACACACACAGACACTTGTATTTTCTTCCTTCTCCCCTCTCTCCCTTCCTTCTTTTTCTTAGAAACATTAACTTGTTCAGAGAGGCAGAGATAATTCAGCAATGCTTCACTTACCCATCATCATAAAGGAATAAGGTTTTCTCACAAACATAATTTCCAGATAATTGATGGTAACCCTTTAAAGTTTTTCAAATTTGGTGGTGATGGTGGCTCTTTCTTGGAAGTAGACTTCATTTTGTCAGAAAAATTTTAGATTGAAATAGAAACCGAGAAGATAGTACAAAGTATCTCCATACACCCCCACACCCAGTTCCCCCTATTAACATCTTACTAATGCATGGAATATTTGTTACATATAATGAACCAGTATTGATATATTATTACCAACTAAAGTCCATGCTTTATTTTTATTTATTTTTTAAAGTTTTTTTCTTTTGATGTGGACTCCAAGCCAGGCTTCAGCAATATGTGAACTGTGAACTTCCTGATGTTCATGCTAGTTTTAGAAAAGGCAGAGGAACCAGAGATCAAATTGCCAACATCCGCTGGATCATCGAAAAAGCAAGAGAGTTCCAGAAAAACGTCTACTTCTGCTTTATTGACTATGCCAAAGCCTTTGACTGTGTGGATCACAGTAAACTGTGGAAAATTCTGAAAGAGATGGGAATACCAGACCACCTGATCTGCCTCTTGAGAAATTTGTATGCAGGTCAGGAAGCAACAGTTAGAACTGGACATGGAACAACAGACTGGTTCCAAATAGGAAAGGGAGTACGTCAAGGCTGTATACTGTCACCCTGTTTATTTAACTTATATACAGAGTACATCATGAGAAACGCTGGGCTGGAAGAAACACAAGCTGGAATCAAGATTGCTGGGAGAAATATCAATAACCTCAGATATGCAGATGACACCACCCTTATGGCAGAAAGTGAAGAGGAACTAAAAAGCCTCTTGATGAAGGTGAAAGTGGAGAGTGAAAAAGTTGGCTTAAAGCTCAACATTCAGAAAACGAAGATCATGGCATCCTGTCCCATCACTTCATGGGAAATAGATGGGGAAACAGTGTCAGACTTTATTTTTCTGGGCTCCAAAATCACTGCAGATGGTGACTGCAGCCATGAAATTAAAAGACGCTTACTCCTTGGAAGGAAAGTTATGACCAACCTAGACAGCATATTGAAAAGCAGAGACATTACTCTGCCAACAAAGGTTCGTCTAGTCAAGGCTATGGTTTTTCTTGTGGTCATGTATGGATGTGAGAGTTGGACTGTGAAGAAGGCTGAGTGCCGAAGAATTGATGCTTTTGAACTGTGGTGTTGGAGAAGACTCTTGAGAGTCCCTTGGACTGCAAGGAGATCCAACCAGTCCATTCTGAAGGAGATCAGCCCTGGGATTTCTTTGGAAGGAATGATGCTAAATCTGAAACTCCAGTACTTTGGCCACCTCATGCGAAGAGTTGACTCATTGGAAAAGACTCTGATGCTGGGAGGGATTGGGGGCAAGAGGAGAAGGGGACGACAGAGGATGAGATGGCTGGATGGTATCACTGACTCAACGGACATGAGTCTGAGTGAACTCCGGGAGTTGGTGATGGACAGGGAGGCCTGGCGTGCTGTGATTCATGGGGTTGCAAAGAGTCGGACACGACTGAGTGACTGATCTGATCTGATCTGATTTTTAAAGGCTTTACTGCATTTGTTATAACATTGCTTCTGTTTTGTGTTTTGATATTTTGCCCATGAGGCATGTGGGACCTTAGTTCCTGAACCAGGAATCAAACTCAACAACCCTGTATCGGAAGACAAAGTCTTAACCACTGGAACACCAGGTAAGTCCTAAGCCCGTACATTATTTCAATTTCCTTAGTGTTTACTTAGTATCCTTTTTCTGTTCCAGGATCCTACTCACGAGACCACATTACAGTTACGCGTCACGTCTCCTTGGGCTCCTCTGAGCTGGGGCAGTTTGTCTGAATTTCCTCGATTATGATGACCTTAACAGTTTTTTGGATTTTATCGGCTATTCCACTATTGGAATGTGTTTGATTTTTTTTTTTTCTTATAATAAGACTGAACATAAAGGTTTTGGCGAGGAAGATCACAGAGATAAAAACATCGTTAATAATATCAAGAGTATATACTATCAACATGGTTTATGACTACTGACGTTGACCTTGATCACCAGTCTGAAGTCGTGTTTGTCAGCTGTCTCCCTGTACAGCAAGCCCCTGCTCGTTCATATTGTATTCTTTGTTGTTGTTCTTTAATTTACTGATTGTTTTGGCTATTCTGGGTCTTTGCTGCTGTGCGTGGGCTTCCCGCAGTGCTGGCTTCTCTTGTGGAGCCCGGGCTCTATGCACGGCCTCACTAGTTGTGGCTCGTGGGCTCAGTGGTTATGGCTGTGGGCTCAGTTGCCCTGCAGTATGTGGAATGCTCCTGGAGCAGGGATTGAACCTATGTTCCCTGCACTGGCAGGTGGATTCTGAACTACTGGACAACCAGGGAAATTCCATACTACATTCTTCGGAAGTCAATATGCACAAACCGGATTTAAGGAGAGGGGAGTTAGGTTTCCCCTTCTTAAGAGTAGAGTTTTTACAAACGTTCTTTGGAATTCTTCTGCATGAAAGGTTTACCTATTCTCCTACATTTATTAATTTATTTATAATCAGTATGGCATTATGGGTAGTTATACTGTGGGTCAAAATGCCATGTTACTTTATTTGTTGTTTTACTCAAATTGCTCCAGGTTTAGCCACTAGGGACTCTTTCAGTTGACTCCTAGGAAGCCTGTGACATATCTCCATTCATTTTTTTTTCTTTTGCAGCACTTTCTTGCCTTCTGGCATTCTACATTTCTCTGGGCTCATCTTGTGTATCTCCTGCCCTAATCCTACAGCTGGCCATTTTCCTTATCATCTATTCTTCTTTTCATTGGAGAATGGTATTAGAAACCAAGATCCAGATGAAGGTGTGCTTATTGCTACTGGGGTGTCCTTTCTTTTAGGCCCTCTCAGCTGACAACGTACAGAAACATATGTGTGGGCAGTCACAGATCTATAAATAGTTCTATGCGCAACCATCTGTACCTAAACATGAGCTCATACTGATGTCTCTGATGGATCTATTTCCACGTGAATCAGTATAACCTCTTCCCTTGTTTACCTGTAAATTCCCACTCCAACAACGAGAAGCCTGGCTAGATGGCAGGTTTTTTTATTTTGTTGCTGGGTACCTTTTCCTAATATTCCTTGATAAGGATCTTTTAAAAAGGCTATGGGAGAAAACAAAACAAAACTATGGGAGCTAATGTGTTCATTCTACAGTGAATGGGGTTTAACTTTTGTGAGGACAGGCGGTTATATTCTCTGTGAGAAATAACTGTTTGACCTAGTTATTAATCTTTGGCACAAACCCCAGAAAGGGACTCCAAAGAGATCCTGAAAAACTAGAACAATGGGTTCATGCTAACAAACATAGTGAAAGTTACAAAGTATTGCACTGGAGTCTGATTTGTCAGCCACAGAAGAAATGGATGGGCCAACTGGAATTTTGGCTTGCTTGGCTGATGCCCTCGCAGCCCATGAAGACTGACGAGTTGCTTTCGGAGTCTGATTTGCCAGCACAGAAGAAATGGATGGGCCAACTGGAATTTTGGCTTGCCTGGCTGATGCCCTCGCAGCCCATGAAGACTGAAGAGTTGCTTTCAGTTGACTTGCTAGTGGTGATTTTAACTTTGTGAGCACAAGGCTTGCACTAGCCAGAGTCCAGGAAATGTATGTGGAGTGTTTGATGGTTTCTCAATGTCTTCCCTCACTGTTAGCTATCCTCCTTTCATTTTCTGGTGTCCTTTGAGTTCAGCTCTTGGTTTGTCTTTTCTCCAACACTCTTCCTAAAGCACAGTTACAAAAAAAAAAAAAAAAAAAAAACCATGCCAAACAAAAAATCAAAACAAAAAAAGCCTAGAAAGCCAAACAGCCATGCTTGTTAAAACAACATGTAGGCTCGGGGATGAGGTTCTGCACAGATCAGGGATTTTTCCAGTGGGTTACATAAATGAGCTTGGAGGATGTGTGGCATCTATCTTTGCCTGCTCAGGGCTCTTTCAAGCTCGTTTCAGAGGTTTTCACATCTTCTCTGGTCAGGTTGCTGAAAGAACCACCCACTAAGAGGAAAATCAAGAAACCACACGTCTGTGCCAAGTGGCATTTCTACTCCTCTGCTATAGCAGCCACCAATGCTTCTCTCCGCCTCCACGAGGCTCATGTGAAACTGTGCGAGTTGGCAACTTGTCCCCTCATCCGTACTATGAGCATAACCATGGAAATTTCATTAGGTGAGTTTAGCCCCTAAAATTCTGTGTCATGCAAGGAAAGGAAATAAAAGGCATCCATATGGGAAAGGAGGATGCCAAAATGTGGTTATTCACAGATGGCCTGATCCCATACATAGAAAATCCAGGGGAACCCACAAAACAACTACCAGTTTACTGTTATTAGAACTAATAAGCAAATAGGGCAAAATCACAGGATATAAGATCAACATGTGAAACTCAATCACATTTCTATATATATATCAATGAACAATTCAAAAAGAAATTTTAAAAATTCCTCTCACAACACCACAGAAGACATGAATGCTTAGGAATAAATTTAACAAAAAAGTATAAGACTTGTACTCTGAAAAATACAAAACACTTAGAGAATTTAAAGAAGATCTAAATAAATGGATAGACATTCCATATTCATGGCTTGGAAGACTCAATGTTGTTAAGATGGCAGTTCTACCCAAATTGATCTGGGGATTAAATGCAATCCCTATCAAAATACCAGCAGACCTTTTCTGGGTAGAAATTGACAAGATGATCTTAAAATTTATTTGGAAATGGAAAGGAGCCAAAATAGTCAAAATAATCTTTTAAAAAAGATGAAGAATGTTGGAGGACGCACAGTTCCCAATTTCAAAACATCCTACCCAAAGACACAGAAATCAAGACAGTCTGGTATGACAGAGAATAGATGTATAGATCAAAGGTAAAGGAATCAGGAGTCTGGAAATAAATCCTTATATTTATAGTCAACTGACTTTGACAAAAGTGCCAGGGGATTTAAATAGGAAAGAGTTCTGGGACAAGTGAATATCCACATGCAATAAGATTAATTTAGACTCTCCATATCATACACAAAGATCAACTGGATCACACAGATTTAATTGTAAGAGCTAAACTTATAAAACTTTCAAAAGAAAATAGATGAGAGTCTCTGTGACCTTGTATTATGCAAAGGTTTCTTAGATAACAACAACAAAAGTATAATCTATAAAAGAAGAAAATGGACAAATTGGACTTCATCAAAATTAAACACTTTTTACTTCAGAAGACACCATTATGAATATGAAAAGTCAAGTCACTGACTGGGAGAAAGTGAGGTGTTAGTGGCTCAGTCGTGTCTGATTCCTCACGGACCCCATGGACTGTTGCCCGCCAGACTCCTTTGTCCATGGAATTGTCCAGGTAAGAATACCGGAGTGGGTTGCCATTCCCTTCTCCAGGGGATCTTTCCAACCTAGGGATCGCACTTGGGTCTCCTGCACTGCAGGCGGATTCTTTACCATCTGAGCCACCAGGGAAGCCCTGTGGATTGTGAGAAAATGCTTGCAAATTATATATCAGATAAGGGACTTTTAACAAAAATATATAAAGAACTCTTAAAAGTCAATACTAAGAAGACAAACCACCAAATATGATAAATGGGCAAAAGATTTGAACAGTGTTTCATCAGAGAAGACATACAAATGGGTAATAACACCTGAAAAGATGTTCAGCATCATTAGTCATTAGGAAATGCAGGTTAAAAACCACAGTGCAATACCACTTCCTATTCATAGGATGGCTCTAATCACAAAGACAGGCAATAACAAATGTTGGTGGGAATGTGGAAAAATCAGAACCCTCATAGGTTACTGGGGTAACATTAATAAAATGGTACAGCCACTTTGGAAAACAATTTGGCAGTATCTCAAAATAATTAAACTGAAATTTACTGTATGATCCAGCAATTCATTCCTATGTATCTAGCAGGAGAAATGAAAACATATATCCACGCAAAGATTTATATGTAAATGTTATGGCAGCATTATTAATAACAGCCAAAAGGGACTTCCCTGATGGTACCATGGATAATAATTCGTCTACCAGTGCAGCGGACACAAGTTCAATCCCGGGTCTGAGAAGACTCCACATGTCGCCACATACAGAGCAACTAAGCCTGTGCACCACATCTACTGAGCCTGTGCTTCAGAACCCTTGAGCTGTAACTCCTGAAGCCCATGCGCCCAGAGCCTGTGCTCCAAAACAAGAGAAGCCACTGCAACGAGAAACCTCTGCACCACAACTAAAAGGCGGCCCCCACTTACCATGAGAAAGCTTGCCTGCACAGCAGCGAGGGCCACGCACAACCAAAAAAGAAAAAAAAAGGCAGAAGTAGAAACGAATGCTCTTTAACCGGTGAGCGGGTAAATAAAATATGGTATATCCATTCAGTGGAATACTATTTAACAATAAAGGGGAATAAACTACTAATACGCTCTGCAACACAGATGCCCCTGAAAACATTATGCTAAACAAAAGAAGATGCAAAAGGTTATGTACTGTATGATTCTGTCTTTACAAAATGTTCAGAAAAGGCAAACATACAGAGACAGAAAGTGGATTAGTGGCTGCCTGGGACTGAGGGTGATAAAGGCAACAGGCTGCAGGTGCTCATGAGGGATTTTACTGGTGGGACAAAAATGTTCTAAAACTGAATTGTGGTTATGCAACCCTGTAAATTTACTAAAACTAATTTAATTGTACGCTTAGTATGGGTGAATTTCTGGCATATAAATTATATTTGAACAAAGCTGTTAAAACAAGTTGGTAAATAATATGTACAACATAATCTCATTTGAAAAGAAATCAAAGCAGAAAACAACAAAGCAAAAGAAGAAATATAAAATGAAGCTTTCCGAACTGTAGCAACCACATTTAACACTAGATCCACAGATCTTGGGCTTCCCTGGCAGCTCAACTGGTAAAGAATCCGCCTGAAATGCAGGAGACCCCAGTTCGATTCCTGGGTCAGGAAGATCTGCTGGAGAAGGGATAGGCTACCCACTCCAGTATTCTTGGGCTTCCCTGGTGGCTCAGCTGATAAAGAATCCAACTACAATGTGGGAGACCTGGGTTCCATCCCTGGGTTGGGAAGATCCCCTGGAGAAGGGAAAGGCCACCCACTTCAGTATTCTGGCCTGGAGAAGTCCATGAACTGTATAGTTCATGGGGTTGCAAAGAGTCAGACACGACTGAGTGACTTTCACTTTCCTCAGACCTTATTCATCTTATAACTAAAAGGTATACCTTTATTTTTTTTAAACCAACTTATCTTTTTTCTCTTCATCCCCCAGTTGCAGTCCCTGGCAACCACTTTTCTGCTATTTCTTGAGTTTGACTTTTTTTTTTTAAAGATTTCATATATAGGTGATATATAGTATTTGTTTTTCTGTGAAATAAGGATTATTTCACTTAGCAAAGTGCCCTCAAGGTCTATCCATGAACCAAATGGCAGCATTTCTTTCTTTCTCATGGCTGAATAAGAAATTTATTGGGAGAGTAGAATTTAAATATTCTTGCCAAAAATACATACACATACATAAATACATATGTAAATAAGGTGATGAATGTATTAATTAACTGGATCCTTTCACAACGTATACATGATTTCAGTAAGAATACCGGAGTGGGTTGCCATCTCCTTCTCCAGGGGATCTTCCTGATATTGGGATCGAATCGGTGTCTTATGTCTCCTGCACTGGCAGGGGGGTTCTTTACCAACAGCACCACCTTGCCTGTTTTAGGAGAAAAGAGTCTGGTCACAAAGAACATAGGCCTCAGACTTGGATGATGTTCAGCCCTTTCAGCACATGGACAAGCTTCAGAACTCAGAACAAGGTAAATAAGTCATCCTGATTTGAGGGAAAGACTGTTACCAGTTGCTGTATAGAGCAAGCCCACTGGCACACCCCGAAGCCATTCAGATCTCCAGGGAAAGCTTCAGAGACTCTCACCTGGATGGCTGTATCACACTGCCACTGCACTTCTGAAATGCAGGTCTTCTGGTGGTCAGAAGAGGAAAGTCATTATTACTGGGGCTTCCCTGGTGGCTCAGATGGTAAAGAATCAGCCTGCAATGCAGAAGACCTGGGTTCAATCCCTGGGTTGGGAAGATCCCCTGGAGAAGGAAATAGCAACCCACTCCAGTATTCTTGCCTGGAGAATCCCTCGGACAGAGAAGCCTAATGGGCTACTGTCCATGGGGTCACAAAGAGTCGGACACGACTGATTATTATTATTATTTTAAAAATCCAAACTGTAGGCCTGGCCTCCTGCGTGACATGGAGAAAGAAATTTAATTCCTCTAGTTCCAACCCTTCCAGTTACAACATCATTGTGTCAGGGGCCTTTGCCAGGGCCAGTCAGGCAAAGTGAGATTAAAGGGTGTTCATTCCTGGTGGCTGGTCACTTTGAGGCCCTCCTTAGCATCCAGTGCATAATTTCCCACTCTGACTACTTGGAATAAACCAAGATCTCCACTTGCTTCTCAGCCACAGACAGATCTGGCAGGAACTCGCTCCTTGTATTTTGGCAGCCACCATCCTTTAGGTAGCTATTAACTTTTAAATATAAAATCCAGGCACCAAATTATGAAGCAGAAAAGACATACATAATTTGGGTTAATTAAAATGCCTCCAAGTGAGCAGGTGACAGATGTCAGGCCTCCTGGCACCCGGAAGAAAGGCAGTGCAACAGACTATTAGGATTCCTGTGTTAATCAGGTAATAGTAACTTGGGTAATTAGCAAATCACACCAAATCTTGTTTAAGTCCCAAATCTCATTTAGAGCCTTTTGGAGAAACTGTTTAAATACAAAGGACACACTCTCCTACTGACAGGAGATGCCTGCTTACTGGGGCAGATATCCCCGCTTCTGGCCTCTATTAAACCCATTTTAATTATGAAGTCTCAAGGTCTCATTCACCAAGGACTGAAAGACAGAGAACTTGTCCCTTAGCTCTTGCTAAGAAACAAAGGAACCCTCAATTCCGGAATTCTAGTAGACTTCAGAGACTCAGCAAGTCCTAGAAAAATGCTGACGGTCTTTGCCACTACCAAGACACTCCACACGAGTTAGGAAGACATCTGCCTTGGCCTGTTTCTTATTTATTTTCGGCTGTGCTGAGTCTTCACTGCGTGCCCGCTTTCTCCAGTTGTGGCAAGTGAGGGCAGCTCTCCAGTTGTGGTGTGCTTCTCTTGTTGGGGACCATGGGCTCCGGCTCAGCAGTGGAGGCACTCCAGCTTGGCTGCTCCATGACTTGTGGGATCTTCTTGGACCAGGGATCCAACCCATGTCCTCTGCACTGACAGGCAGATTGTTAACCACTGGACCACCAGGGAAGTCCTGCCTTGGCTTACTTCTAATTCACACGTAAAGGATCTGGACAATTTACATCCCTCAGCAGGAAAAGGCTCTTGGTTCTTGAGCCTAGGAGCAGTCCAAAGGTGTTGCTAGGCCCAGCACCACGGGGGTTTCAGCAAACCCAGTTTGTTAGTGGTAAGCCTGCTCAGGTTGAGACAGCTCAGGTCTGTCTGTGCTTCTGCTTCCTCTCTCCCTCAACGTGTTATTTTAAACCATTTTTATAGAGCTCTTTACAACACTCCTCCTCTACTTGGATCTAAAAGTACCTCTGAAACATTACTGAATTCCAGTCCTGTCATCTGGCTTAGAATAACTCACACTGGGCTTGTTCCTACAAGACAGTTGGGTAAAGCCTCGGGATCGCTGGTGTCACTTGTCCGTGTTCCTTCTTAGCTGGAGAGTGTCAGGAAAACACTCTAAAGGCCCGTAGTGTGGCATCAGTGGTCAGTTATCTTGCCTACTTAGTGCTTGGAATGCAATCTATTTTTTCCTATTTATATTCACTTACCCAATCACCCAGCCAGCATTCTGGAGAGGGGAGAGGTCAGGGAGTTGATGTCATCGTTGATATAAAGAAGGAGAGGAGAGAAACCTGAAGGTGCTCGGGCACCAGAGCTGGGCTATTTGGTACAGTCTGGTGACTGGGGCCAAGTCTCTTTTACTGTTTGAGCCCCATGTACACAATGGAAGCCAAACTATTTCTCCACTGACTCCATGGGGATGATGTGAGACATAAAGGAGAAAATGAATAGCAGAGTGTTTTGTTCACTATAAAGCATCACACAAGGGACTTCCCTGGCAGTCCAGTGGCTAAGACTCGGAGATCCCAATGCAGGGGGCCTGGGTTCAATCCCTGGTCAGGGAACTAGATCCCACATGCTGCAACTAAGAATGAGTGCAGTCAATTAAAATAAAATAAAATACAGCTACTTGTTTAAAAATTTAAGAAAAATAATTTAAAAAAATAGAGCATCACACAAGCTGTCTACTCCCAGGCCTCCTGAGGATGTAGAAGCCAACGGCCAGGCAGAAGCAGTGTCTGTGAGCAGGGGACCTCTCCTCCCATTCTCCAATGGCCTGCCTGGCTTGCTGGCTCCAGGTCTGCATGGCAGGGCCCAAGCACGTGCTCTCAGAAGCCTCATGTGATGTCTGCTGTTAAGAGGTGGGCTGCAGGGAGGGCAGAGAGGTGGGAAGGAAAGATCTCTGGACCAGGAGTCTGGACACTGGGGTTCTAGATACCACTGTGCCACTAACCTACTCCCTTAACTAGTGACTTGGCAAAGAAAACAAATGATCAGGATGATAGCTGGTGACGTCTTAGGGAGGAAAACGGTGGAACCCCACATGGGTTATGAAGAGCGAGTCATCAGAATGAGACTTTTTCATCGGGCATGAGACTGATAAACTCGGAAAATCATGTAGACAGGACAGGCCTGTACTCAGTGGGATATAAATGAGCTTTCCCGTGCAGTTCAAATGGTCAGGAGGGAGAGATGTGGTCGGGACAGAAATGGAATTAGGTGAGTTCATAAATGTTTGATGTGCCCACAGGGAGACGATGAAGGTCTCCAGTGGGAATTTCTTTTCATTCTATCAGTCGTATTAGCAACCAATGGGGATGGCAGGCATTATCCGAGGCCCACAGACGCCAGGCTTTGGCCCCTGCCTGGAACGTTAATCCTGGGTTCTTCTCGTGGTGGACTCCCGCTCGCAGATACTGCCGTTGTCAGACACCTTTCTTCTGCGCTTCTGGATTTCCCGTCTCATGCACTGTCTGCCCCAGTGAGTTCTCTGGAGGGGGTGTCGGTGCTTATCGTGTTCCTGCTGTATCCCCAGGCTGAGCACAATGTCTCGCACATGTAGCAGCTGAACTGAATGTTCATACGACGTGAAGTGGGAAATGGTGGTATGCTGGACTGTGAAACACAGATCCAAAACATCTTAACAGACTACAGCAATGGGTGAAATCCATCTTATCCCAGTAAAATGACCTTTAATCAGGAATAACTACAGTCTGCACACAGAGTTCGTCAGAAATGCACCCATGAAGGTGGGGCGAATATGCTGAACAATGATATGTGTGAAGAAAGATTCAAAGTAAGTTTGGAATAAACGAGTATTTCTGGTAAACCACTAGGAAAGCCACACCCCTAAACGGTAGCGTGGGTCTCTGTCAAACGCAGTGGCAGTTGCTGTCCTCAGGCTGATCCCAGATTGAAGAGCTAACAAGCCAGGGATGCCAGGAACACAGACACTAGAATGACACAGTTTGGGAAGCCAAGAACCATGAGCATGGCCACAGAAGCAACCTATATGTTCATCAACAGAAGAATGGATAAAGGAGATATTGTACATATAAAACAGTGGAATATTACTCAGCCATAAAAAGGAATGAAACTGTGCCATTTGAAGAGATGTGGTTGGACCTAGAGACTGTCATACAGGGTGAAGTAAGTCAGAAAGAGAAAAACAAACACTATATATTAACACATATATGTGGAGTCTAGAAAAATGGTATTGATGACCTTATTTACAAAACAGAAATAAAGACACAGATGTAGAGGATAAAACATATGGATATCATAGGGGAAAGGGGGTGGGATGAATTGGGAGATTGGGATTGACATACATATACTATTGATACTATGTATAAAATAGATAATTAATGAGAACCCATTGTATAGCACAGGAAACTCTACTCAATGCTCTGTGGTGACCTAAATGAGAAGGAAATCCAAAAAAGAGGAGAATCCAAAAAAGAGCTATATGTATACATATAGCTTATTCACTTTGCAATACAGCAGAAAGTAAACAACACTGTAAAGCAATTATACTCCAATAAAAATGAACTGAAAAAAGATATATAAACCCAACTGAAGTTGCTACACTGAATAACTAAAACAGAACAAAAAGAAGTTTTTATCAAAGAATATAGATAATGACTATTAACATGAATAAGCACATTACTCTAGGGATGAAACACAGCAGGAGGGAAATGGCCAGTGAAGTCTCATCATATATTTATATACCAAAGTTAAAAAAAAAGAAAAGAAACATGAAGGTAGGCCTGGAGAAGAAAGACTGAGTTAAGAATATGTAATTACTTTCAAATGTCTAGAGGGATTGTGGGTAGCAAGGAGACTCAATCTGGTCTTTGTGAATCCAGGAGGGACAGAATCAGTGGGAGAATGTAACAGGCTTCACGTCACATAGTGGGAAAGTCTAAGTGGATGAGAGGTATCCTTGTGGTAGGCTTCCCTGATGGCTCAGACAGTAAAGAATCTGCCTGCAATGCAGGAGACCCAGGTTTGATCCCTGGGTTGGGAAGATTCCCTTGAGAAGGGAATGACAACCAAGTCCAGTATTTTTGCCTGGAGAATTCCATGGACAGAGGAGCCTGGCAGACATACCTGGACACGACTAAGCAGTACACACACCCACTCACATCCTTATGGCACCTGCTCAGGACATACACACACACACACACCCACACACACACACACACACCCTTATGGCACCTGCTCAGGGCTAAGCTTTCCTGCATAGGAGGTTCAGGCAGAGGCCAGGTCGCTTCCTCCTGGTGATGCTGAAGACGTCTACAAAGGCAAACGAAGTCACCTGCGGCCTCTGCGCTGCGCCTCTGCCAGGGTCCCAGGGAGACGCTGGCAGATGCACCACAGTCACGCTTTGGCAGGAAAGCTGAGTGGTGTTTTGAGTTGAGATGTGTCTGCCTCCCCAGAACAAGGAGGTGGTGCATCTCTGCTGGGTGCTAGTGGGAAGGTGTGAGCCTAACAAGGCAGGCGGAGAGCAACACTGAGAACCGAACACAGCAGCAGAAAGCCAAGGGAGAAGCCACTAAACAGAGCGGGCCATCCTCCACCTCTCCTCAAAGCCAAAGCCCTGATGGCTCCTGCACCAAAGATTTCCAGGCAGGCATAAAGGGTTTTCTCCAAAATCCAAGACAGCATCTGTACTTCCTCGATTGGCAGCTGGGAGGAAGGGCTCTTTTTCTTCAGTGGGGCTAAATTCTTGGCACTGCTGGGTGAGAGCAAAGGAACTGTCCCCATTAAAAGGCAGTGCCCAAGACTCCGCTGCCTACCTGCTGTGGGGACGGGCAGCTGCCCTGACTAGAGACAGAGCTGGAAGCAAGAAGTACTTTCCTCTCCTGAGTTTTCTGGAACCTTTTGCAAATCCAAGATGACGACCACACCTCCATCCAAAAAGCAAAACAACAAGTAACCCCACCACCCAAGAAGAGGACCTGCAGGGTGCTCCATTTTCTATTTTGTTAGGCTGCTAGAGGTAGAGGACCGAGGGGAAGGCTGGGTGCCAAGAGTTGTTCCTCTCCCCCGAGGCCATGGTCCAAGTGAAATGAAGAAAAATGAGGCAGGGAAAGAAAGAGAAACCTTCAACATCACAAAAAGCTAATGACTGGAGGATGGGGGGAGGAGGAGGGCTGGATGGTTGGAAACTGGGCTTCCCTGGTGGCTGAGTGCATGCCCTACATAGACTGGTAGCAAGGAGGCTCAACCCTGTGCCACCCCCGCCCCACCCTGCCCCCACCCCACAGGACAGGCGGACAGTGCTGGTTTTGTTGGCAGATTTTTTTTTTTTTTCCTTTTGGTGGTGAGCTTTCTTCCTGCACAGCAGGCGCCGGAGTGAAAGCTGACAAGCACTGGCAGAATTTTAAAAATTGCTGCCACTCTCCCACAGACGTCCATTATGTCTCTGGAGCCTTACGATTCACAGCATAAAAGCATAATCAAGAGAAATCATGGTTCGGCTCAGTCAGGGATGGGCAGAATAGTCCATTTAACTTTATGTTAAAAAAAAGGAAAATAATTGGACCAAAATTTGTTTGAAATGGGAGTAGGAAATGGCTTGTTTTCAATCTATTTCAAATGAAAAACCCCCATTAAATACTCATTGGAAACTATTTAGTTTGGAAACAAGTTTAGTATTCCAGAAGCAACGTACATGAAAAGTCGCAGCGCAGCATAACCTGTGTCAGGACTACCAGACAACGCCATGACCCAGTTCTACGGGCCTTTGAAAGAAGGGGTGGCTGGGCGGCACAACAAAAAACCTGCAAGACCAAACTGGCTGGAGAAAAGGAAGCCTTTCGAGTTGACAGAAAGCCCCTAACAACCTTCTGTTGGCAGATGGCAACACGGGGGCTGAGCCCAACGAGAGACTGGAGACGGTGGGAAGGGAACCACGCAGAACACAGAAACCTGCTCTCGCTGCCGTGCCACACATCACGACTGCCTCACAGAGGAGGAGAGCCATCCGCCCCAACCTGAAGCCTCTGAAGCCTCCGGAGCCCCGGACAGACCTCCGGGGTGCTCCCCTTCACACGATGTGTGCATTCCTTTGATAACATTCCCACAGGCGGTGCACTGGGAAGAGATGCCTCAGAGAGGGGCTGGCCCAGACTGGCGTTTCTTATGCACGGCAGCCAGCTCACTCCTCACTCTGTTCTACCTTCCAGCTTCCAAGTCTGCTATTCCAGCCATGGCTATACTACCAAGTATGGCAGTGCGACTCATTAAGTGGTAAATTACAAGGGGCTGCAGACTTTTTTTTTTAACCCCCTTTTTTCACCCAGAATCTAGCAGTGTACCTATCACACTACAGGCGCCCCATCCATGTTTGCTGCATGAATGGATGAACGTCCTAAGAAGGAAATAGGAAACCTCTTAAGGGAGAGGTCTGGTGTGAAAGGGCGTCCCGGGATGCAGAAGATGTGGCTTCAATCCCTGGGTCAGGAAGATTCCACTGGAGAAGGGCATGGCAACCCACTCTGGTATTCTTGCCTGGAGAGTCCCTTGGACAGAGGAGTCTGTCAGGCTACAGTCCATTGGGTCACAAAGAGTTGAACACAACTGAAGTGACTTAGCATGCACACATGATGGTCTGAGAAGGCTGGGTCTTCCTTTAAGCATGAAAACCAGAAATTTTAACCAACAGGGACCTACTGTATAGCACAGGGAACTCTGCTCAATGTTATGTGGCAGCCTGGATGGAAGGGGAGTTTGGGAGAGAATAGATACATGTATATGTATGGCTGAGTCCCTTTGCTGTCCACCCAAAACTATCACAACATTGTTAATTGGCTATACTCCAATACAAAACAAAAAGTTAAAAAAAATTTATGGAGGCTGACAATGCAACAACCAGACACTTTTTAGATAGGTTAAAACAAAAAAACTGTCAACTAATAGCCTAAGCAAAATATAAAACCTTGCCCCCTGATATTGAAGGCATGAAGTATCATTACTACTTTAGCAGCAGAGGTTGTATTTATACTTTTGGAAGAACAAGGTCACATATCACAGCTGCAACACGCTCTTGCAGGCACCTGGGTCACCCTGGTCGTCTCCAGCTAAACATCCTGCTCAGCAATCTTCATGGTCTCCATCTACTGAAATATTTACATTTGCCCCTTACTTCAATTTCTCCTCTTCTTTAATTCCTTTGTGCACCTTCATTTCCTCTTTCCTTTGCCCTTTAGGCTTCTCTGAAAGTGATAAAGGCTCTCAGTTGAGTACCCTTCTATTTCTCTTGAGAACAGAGAGCTGGACCACCCTTCTATACCCCCTGCTCCTTCTCATTTGCAGGCTGTTTGAGCTTTCTCGGATCTAATACCCTTCATTCCCATCACAGCGACAGCGACACAGTTTCCATGAGTCACTGGGATCTTTAAATACAACGGAGAGAGTGGCTTGCTGGAAAATGCTAATTTTATTGAAAAGCAGAGTTTACCTTTAATAGAGTTTGCATATATAACATAAATCCACTTAGGGAAGGAAGCCCTCTTCTCCCTAATTGCTTTACACATTTCAGGGGTATATATAAAATACAGGCTGTCACTTGTTATTAATTTTAAGAAAACAGAATCAATTCTGAAAGTCTAAAATTTTGATTCAACAACAACAGGAACAAAAATCTGATGCTGTAGAGCTTGGGAGAGGATGAATATAGCCACGCGGATCTCAGTTATTGATCAAGTGCTTTTATTCTGTTCTTCACAGATTCAGGGAGAACCTATTGTGTCGCACATCTCTTGCTGAGGACTGGTGGGTGGAGAGGGCAGCGTATCATGAAGCCTGGGTGTTTGTCCTTGTTCTCAGAGACGCCTGGGAGCGAGTGCCAGACACATAAATGCCTGAAAGAGGGGCTGAGACGCTGAGTGTGGGGAGAGTTTGGGCATCCTCTGCAGCTTTCAGAGCTGGGTGTGAGGAGGCCTGGGAACCAGGTGGCCAGTTGGTTAGATGGCTGGACGTGCACCTGATGCTTTGCAGTTAAATCCACTTTCCCTCCTATTGCCGCTTTCGATTCTGCTAAGAAGGGCCTTGGTTTCTAAAGGAGCAGCAGCAAAGGGATCCACAGAGCACCCAGCTCAGTGTCGTACCGGAGTTCTCTTTACCACATGTCCACTCAGCATGTGAGAAGCGAGGAGAAAGGCCGTGGAACTCTCTCCACTACTGTGGTCAGTCTACACGGGCTCCTATGTGTTAAGAAAGGCTAGAATAGGACCAAGGTGCATCTACAACATTGAAAGAGGCATGCTATGCCTATTTTTTTTCCTAAAATTTATTTAGTCATTTTTGGCCACACTGGGTCTTCGCTGCTGCACACTGGCTTTCTCTGGTGGTGATGGGCAGGGGCTGCTCTCCAGTCGCAGGGTGTGGGCTTCTCATTGCGGCGGCTTCTCTTGTGTGGCTTGAGGGCTCTAGGCTCAGGAGTTGTGGCAAACAGCTGCAGCACGAGGGATCTTCTTGGACCAGGGATGGAACCCGTGTCCCCAGCATTGGCAGGCGGATTCTTAACCACTGGACCTCCAGGGAAGCCCCATGTTATGCCTTTTTAAAATGATGCCATCTGGCTCTTAACCACTTATAAAGGAGCCACAAGGAGTCCTGCCTTCCTGAATCTGGAGGAGGGGTCGGGGCTGTGCTTTGGGACGGTTTCAACCTTGGGAAACTTCCATACTGACTCCGTTTGCTTCACGTTATCCTCCCTGGAACCAACCTACCCTGCCTGCAGCCCTTCATCGTCCTACCCACCAACCTCGTACTGAGAGAGAGGGTGCTGCTGCTCTGCTCACGTGCTGCTGGGGGAGGCCACTTTAGATCACTCCTGGCCTGGGACCAAGTAAGACGAGAGAAACACAACAGCGCAGTGAAACTTCCAACTTCAACGGAAAGGATCGTTCCTGATTCTAAAATAGTGTATCTCTTGCTTTCGAGGTGTTAAGAATAATAATAAAATATGACATAAAAGGCGTCAAGTGCTTCTGTGTCAGCCTCTCAAGTGCCTTACATACATTATTTCATTTACTCTCCCAATCATCCTAATGAGGAAGGTAGTGTTACAACCATTTCCACTTGACAATGAGGGAACTGAGGCAGAAAGAAAGTTAAAGTGTCAGTCGCTCACTTGTGTCCCACTCTGTGACCCCATGGACTGTAGCCCGCCAGGCTCCTCTATCCACGGGATTTTCCAGGCAAGAGTACTGGAATGGGCTCCCGTTTCCTTTTCCAGGGGACCTTCCTGACCCAGGGATTAAACCCTGGTCTCCCGCATTGTAGGTGGACTCTTTACTGTCTGAGCCACCAGGGAAGCCCTAACTGAGGCAGAGACGTTATTTAAATTTCCCAGGGTCAAACAGATCACTAATCAATAGTATCATCAAAATCTGTATGACTCCAGAACACTTAATCACTACACTATATATTTTCTTTTATGAGATAATGGTACATGATATTTAGAATTAACAAAATTTCTTCTTAGTAATGTGCAAAGTTAGCAACTCAACTATGTAGCCTCTTATGATGAAGAAAAAGCCTTTTTTTTAAAACTTGCTTGTGAAATCCTGAAGCCTAATAACCTCTTTGTGAGTCCTAAATCTAAAAGTAGAGTTATCTGATAGAAAACCACGCATGGAAACCATCGTGGGGCCAGCTGAGATGTCCCTTCACACAAACAGAAGGGGATCTATCAACTTGGTGGCATCGTTCGTTGAGATCCGTTCACTGAGATTCGTTTGCTGAGATTCTACTGAATACATACCAGCAGAGGAAAGAGTGCAGGCTCTGGAGTCAAACCACCTCAAACCCTAATCCTTAACTGACCAGCCTTGTGACCCTGGTTATCTCCCTTGATCTCTTGGTGGTTCAGTTTACTTCTGGATGAAAACAGGCATTACTCTGCTGCTGTTTAGTTGCTCAGTCGTGTCTGACTCTTGGTGACCCCAGGGATGGCAGCCTGCCAGGCTCCTCTGTCCATGGGATTCTTCAAGTAAGAGTACTGAGGTGGGTAGCCATTTCCTTCTCCAAGGCATCACCTATTTTGTAAAGTTGTCATAAGAATTAAGCAAAGTACTTATAACTGCGCCCGGGACACAGTGAGCCCAGTAAATGCAGGCACACGTCACCATCACGACTGCTGTCGTTGTGCTCATCACCACCATCACACCAGGCGCTCACAGGTAAGGACAAAACGTAGAATGTTCTTCTCTGAGTTCCTATTTAAAAAGCAACAAAAGCTCATATTCCTGGCATGCTCCAGATATTACGTCTTCCATATGTTTGCCTTGCTGAAAAATCTCAACTGTAAAGAAATCTCTTCATTGACTTTTCCCAAAGTGCCATCTCTTTCCGCATCAGAAAGCAGTTCTTGGGACTCCTAAACAGGTGCAGACAAAAGGCCCCTTAAAGTCATTTCAGTCAAGCCTTTGCTGAACACTAGTGTGTGTATGTGGAGAAGGCAAGGGCACCCCACTCCAGTACTCTTGCCTGGAAAATCCCATGGATGGAGGAGCCTGGTAGGCCGCAGTCCATGGGGTTGCTAAGAGTCGGATATGACTGAGTGACTTCACTTTCACTTTTCACTTTCATGCATTGGAGAAGGAAATGGCAACCCACTCCAGTGTTCTTGCCTGGAGAATCCCAGGGACGGGGGAGCCTGGTGGGCTGCCGTCTATGGGGTCGCACAGAGTCGGACACGACTGAACTGACTTAGCAGTAGCAGTAGCAGTGTGTGTTTGTGTGTGCGTGCTAAGTCACTTCAGCCTTGCCTGACTCTTTGTGACCCCATGGGCTGTAGCCCACCAGGTTCCTCTGTCCATGGGATTCTTCAGGCAAGGATACATGAGTGAGTTACAAGTTCCTCCTCCAGGGAATCTTCCCGCGCAGGGATCAAACCTGTGTCTCCTGCATTGGCAGGCAGGTTATTTACCACTAGCACCACCTGGGAAGTCTAGAACGCTAGTAAACCTGCTCCATCACTGATGATCCAAAATGACAGAGTACCGGGAGCTTCTCACCTTGCAGGCCAGGGAGCAGTGGACGTGAGATCTTCCTCTCAGTGGGCCACCTCTTTGAGTCCTACACTATATCCATCCCACCAGGCTCCCAGTTCCTAGCATCACAAAGACAGTCTGACTTTGTTCACCGCCACTCACTGTTCGTTCCCCAGACATGTGAGCAGAGCAGATCAGAACTAGGGTTCCAGTGACTCCACCCGAGGAAGCCCACTGCTGTAGGATGCTCAGCTGGCCCATCACCTCCCATGTGGCTGCTGCCAAAGGCCCATCCTGGTCTGGCAGGAGGCAGCAGCTACCACCACCCAGCTCCCTGCTGGTTCCCATGTGAGTTTCAGCTCCAGTAGAGGAATGAGTCTATAGTGGAAAATTCTAGGCAGCATGAGAGGTGGCAGAGAAATGTCAGGAAGACAAGGAAACCTCACCTCTCTGAGGCAGATGGTTGAAGAAATGGCCCCCAACTGGGTCACGCCCCTTGTATCCCTGGTTGTCCCTTCCCACACAGACTCTGGACCAGCCACATGACTTGCTCTGGTCACAGGTGGAGCATCAAGGTGTCATTGGTTGAACTTGAAAAATACTTGTGCACTGGGGGCCTGTCCCTCTTGCTGCTCCGAGAACCCTGCAATCGCATGGACTGAAGCCTGAGTTAGCTCACTAAAAGATGAGAGGCCACAGGGATCAGAGAGAAGTTGGCTCAGCTGGGACCTCATCCCCCAGACCAAGCAGTCTGTCAATCACCAGACACGGTGGAGGCCTCCTAGAGTAGCCAACCCGAGCTGATCACAGATGACTGAGAGGCCAGCAGAGAATAAGCAAGATGGCCCAGATAAGTACAATCACCCACTTGACCCAAAGACTTGTGAGTCATATTAAACAGTCGCTAAGTTTAGGGGTAGGTTGTTAGTCCAATACTTTGGCCAACTGATGCGAAGAGCTGACTCATTGGAAAAGACACTGATGCTGGAACAGGTTGAGGGCAAGAGGATAAGGGGGTGACAGAGGATGCGATGACTAGGTGGCATCACTGACTCAATGGACGTGAGTTTGAGCAAAATCCAGGAGATTGTGAAGGACAGGGAAGCTTGAGCTACTGAAGTCCATGGGGCTGCAAAGAGTCAGACACGACTGAGCGACTGAACAACAACAACGTCATTTGTAACAAAAAGTAACTGATACCATCCCCATTAACCCTCAATTACAGGATCAGCTGTCTGCAGCCTGCTGACTTCCAAGGATGGTACCACCAAGCTTCCCGCATGCCTTGGTTCCTACAGGGCACCCAACTCTAGGCCTCAAGTGGTGTCTCCCCAAAAAAACAACAACAGGAAAAAAAGATTGTCAGTGCACGATGGTAAGTGTGTGTTAGGGCAGGGGTCGGGGTGGTGGGGATGAAAGGACCAGTCAGGCGAGAAAGGCAGGGAGAAAGAAACTGACCAGAGACAGCAGGCCCCACTGAACACAGAAGCAAACTTCCCCTCCCGCTTCCCCAGAGGTCCCTTCTGCTACTGGCAAAGAGAAGCCGTAAGAGCAGTGAGCATGAGCAAGTAAGTGGCCAGGCTAATTTTCATGCTCGGGCTGGGGGCTGGGGGCTGGGGAAGAGGGAGTGGCGAGAACCACCAAGCACGTCTTGCAGAAGCCACAGCCCAAATCCTCGCCTGCTCTGCTCGAAGTAATTCTACATGGCTAGGAAAAAAAGAAAGGCTTGAGCATAAGGTTTCTATCTGCGTTGCACAGAAGCTGATTAAAAATGCTAACTACCATGATTGTCCAACCACCAGATGCTCCCCAGAGACCTGTGCTCACAGATGGTGATTAGTTTGGGATGGCCAGAACATTCACCGGTACCATGCTGCCGTAACACCCACAGACTATCTGTCACACTCCCAGGAGGCCGTTAAAGCCTGTTTACTTCATACAGTTAACTTGAACCATAAGCTGCACAAGCCTCTTTGATACAATTTTAATCACCCTCCTCATAAACCCCTAACACTCCCCAGCCTGGATATGCATTTGCACACAGCTCAGCATAGAACACCCCTTGGAATTCCTCAGCCAGTGACACCCCTGCCCCACCTCGCAGGCCCCGAGATGGATGGCCCCCTGCTGCACACCCTGTAGAAGGCCCTCCCTGATTCACCCACCCGAATTAGGGCTTCCCCGCGCCGTCATATATCACAGCTCCCACTGGAAATTGGGTGATAAAAGATCGATACCGGGACCTTGTAACAAATGTTCCAACAGTGAAACTGCAAGCTACTGTTTATCTTTTCCAGAACATATTTTCTTGCCCCCAAGCAAATTCTAATTTTCTAGACTGACCCCAGCTATCCTCTCTGATATTTATTTATTTGGAAAGCAGAAATAAGTGAGGTCCTGGAGACAGTGTCTGAATGGACACAAAGCCCTGTTTAATCACTGCCCCTGGGAATCCTGGTCACCGCCTCCCCTCCCGCATGCCTCGGCCCTCTTCCAGATTCGACCACTTCACAGCATCCCCCACCCTGCCGGCTGGCAGCCTGTTCTCTGGCTAGGCTTTGGGCGCGGAAGCTATGACATTCAGCGGATATGCCAATAGTAAGAAGGACAGCCTGCGAGGAGAGGCAGGAGCCCTTTCGAGCAAGTTTATATGGATTCTGTGTGATCTGATATTTCTTTTATAGGTGGGGTTGGTCTGGTGTCTCAAGGATCCTCTCCATAGAAAAGGTGGAGGATCTGACCATGGAGGAGGACTCACTTCTGGCTTCAGCTCTGGAGAAGACACAGCTCTGCCAGGTCTCTGTAGCTTGCCAAGCTGCCTCAGTGTTTTCATCTGTAAAATGGGAGCATCTCTCTCCGTTCTGCCCAGCCCACATGATCTCTGTGTGAATCGAATGAAAAAACTATTTGTGAAGGGACTCTACTAACATTTTTAAAAACGTTTTAAAAATTTTAAAAACGTTTAAAAAAATTTTAAACGTTTTTAAAATGTGCATTCCACTGCTCTTGCTGAACTTTGGTTCTTTATTCTCTTTTCCAGGAAAGTGAAGACAGCATCCGGAGGGAATTGCAGAGTAGTTCAGTTTGTGATGTTGGGGTTTTCTAGGCTTTCCCACTCAAGGGTCTGCCCATGAGAGGAAGCTTCTCTGTGTATCTGTGGTGTCTTGGATCCGAGAGGCTCTGGGCTCTTTTGTGGGCTGGTTGGTGAGTGTTGTCTGGAAGTGCTCCTGTATCTCCCTCAGTGAGCACGGCAGGGTTTACACGTGGCTGTGGCTTATAAATGAGGTGATTCTTTAGATAAATAAACAGCATTTGAGGAGAAGTTTTCTGGTTGCTGTTACCTCCTCTCTTTGGCTTGCCCACCCTTGCTTTCCTCTTCTCTCCTTTTGAACCTGGGGCTCAACACTCCTTTCTAGACAGCACATTCTAGAACACCACTTAAACTGTTGACCCCTGTTGACCTTCCCATTTCCAGGCCTTATTCTACACACAGCATATTAAAAAGCAGAGACATCACTTTGCCGACAAAAGTCCATACAGCTATGATTTTACCAGTAGCCACGTACGGATGTGAGAATTGGACCACAAAGAAGACTGAATGCCGAAAAACTGATGCTTTTAAACTGTGGTGCTGGAGAAGACTGTTGAAAGTCCATTGGATAGCAAGGACATCAAACCAGTCAATCCTAAAGGAAATCAGCCCTGAATATTCATTGGAAGGACTGATGCTGAAGCCGAAGCTACAATACTTTGGCCACCTGATTCAAAGAGCTGACTCACTGGAAAAGACACTGATGCTGGGAAAGATTGAAGGCAGGAGAAGAAGGGGGCGACAGAGGATGAGATGGTTGGATGGCATTACTGACTCAATGGACATGAGTTTGAGCAAACTGTGGGAGATAATGAAGGACAAGGAAGACTGGCACGCTGCAGTCCATGGAGTTGCAAAGAGTTGGACACGACTTAGTAAACAATTATACACACATCTCTGGTTTTAGGAAACAAAAGTGATTTGCATGTCAGGTTATATCTATAAAATACATTTTATTATCATTATTTTTAAAATACATTTATTATTTATTTTTCGCCGTGCTGGGTCCTTGTTGCTGCACTCGGGCTTTCTCTAGTTGCAGCGTTCAGGGACTACTCTTCGTTGTGGTGTGTGGGTTTTCATTGTGGTGGTTTCTTCTGTTGTGAAGCACTCAGGCTCAGTGGGTGTGGGGCACGGGCTCAGCTGCCCCCTGGCATGTGGGGTCTTCCTGGACCAGGGATCGAACCCATGTCCTCTGCATTGGCAGGCAGAATCTTAAGCACAGGCTCACCACTGAAGTCTCATGTTGTTCCTGACTGACGTCCACCACAAAGGAAGGCCCATGCTCCCGTCTCCTCCCTCGCTGAGCTCATAGTCACAAGGTGCGCAGGGCAGTGCCTGTCCAGGATCCCCACAGCCTTTCCTCTCAGCAAAAACCAGGGTTTCCCAGTTCCTGCTCACTTCCATTCTCTCCTTCTCCCCACAGACATCAGGATTCCTTCTCTGTGGGGAATCAGTGCCCACAGCCCATTACTACTCTGGGAACCTGTCCTCCTGGACAGTTACCACATAATCGTTATCATCTTACTCTTTGCTGATCGATTTCACATTCCGGTCAAAAAGCTCCTTAAATTCAAGGGAACTTCAGACTCCCTTTAGGGAATTAGTGGACTATCTGTATCATTCATCCTCCACATTCAAAACTACGTGCTTAGAACAAGGCTAACGGAGGCAGATCGGTTAGGAGTGGTCCCATTTCTCTTCAAAGGGAAATATAAAACTTGGCCTGGAACCCAGCTCTGGACCCCAGAACCCCTCCTACTTTGTCTCCCGATTTTAAATCTAAATGTCACTGATTACATAAAAGCCTTGCTTCCTGTCCTAGCGGAAAGCAAACCGTGGGGAACACAGCAACCATTGCACTCACAAGGTGGATGCTATTGCGTTAATACTGGTGCCTTAGGTTGCCATAACAACCCCTCGGTACAGTGTAACACCCAGAAGCCCATTTCTACTGTTTATATTTAGTGCTATTTATGTAGGCCAGGGTTTTCTCCATTCTCTTTTATACCCCTTTTTAACAAAGAAAGAAGTGGTATAGGTGCAACAAAGTGAGAAATGTATTTCCCTGCATTTGCACTACCTCTACAGGTAAAGAAGGATACCTTTTTTCTTGGTGAGCAAAGGTACAGAAAGAATGCAAACGTGAGAAGAGGTTCTAGGATTTGACAAAATAACTATTACGTTGTGTGCTAAGTTGCTTTAGTCATGACAACTCTTTGTGACTCTATGGACCTGTGGCCTGCCAGGCTGCTCTGTCCAGGTGATTCTCCAGGCAAAAATATTGGAGTGGGTTGCCATGCCCTCCTCCAGGGGATCTTCCTGACCCAGGGATCGAATACAGGTCTCCCGCGTTGCAGACGGATTCTTTACCATCTGAGCCACCAGGGAAGCCCGAACTATTATGCTGACCTATATCTAAAATTGTTGAGTGAACAGTATGAGCAGTTATTACAGCTAAGTGACCGTGCCCTTGAAATACTGAGGGACTGAGTGGTGAGTTCAACCAAAAAAACCCAAACAAACAGAAAAACCCAAAAGCACTGAGCAGCTCCAATGTGAGGAGAGACAGCTTATTACACTTTGCTGGAGGGACTGGATTTTCACTGTTACCACTGAGCGGAAGCTTCAAGCATGAGACCGTGCCCAGTCACCCAGAGTGCACTGAGAGTGTTTTACCATGAGCTGATGTCTGCTGGCCCCAGTGCACAGCACTCTAGAGAATGAGGGAATCTGCAGAGGCCACTGAGACTCTGTCATCTTAATGGATTTCTGGAGAGGAAGAGACTGGAGAAATGGAGACAAATGGGAGCAAACAGGGAAGCCCAGCAATCGCACCCAGCTGGCTTGACCTCCATTCTAGGAAGGATCTGAAATTGACTCCGTGAAAATATGCTGAAAAGTCAGAAGCATTTAGGATCTGTGTCTTGGGAAGACACGTCCCAGTCAAGTCAATGAACAATGACCGAGTGCCGCCTGTATGCAGATCCCAGTGCCAGGGTCTGGGCTGACCGACGACAAGGATGGACTGAGACCAGTAAGTGGTCGGTGAGGGTCGGGGAATGGGAGAGAGGAAGGGAGGGACTCTAAAACACCAATAAAGGTGATGGGGGCACGTCCCGAGAGGTACACAAGGAAATGGGAAAACAAGCCTGGAGCTGTAGGAGATGGCTGAGCAGTCGAGGAAGCTTCGAAAGTGAGACGGGACAGAGGCAGGACCTTGAAGCTGTACCGAATATGACTGGTAAGAATGGGTGAGGGGCTGAAAGGACACCCTGGGGAGACGTGGGTCGAGAGTGTGGAGGGTTCAGCGATGGAGAGCAGAGATCTGGCATGCAAGGACAGACCCTCTCCGGTGAGTTGGCCGTGCATCTGAAGAGATGCCCAAGAGAGAAGTCGAGGTCTGAGCTATGGGAGCAGAAAGGTTGAGAGACCCTCCCAAGAGAAAAGTGACAAAACTGAGTGACTCAGGAGACGTGGGAGATGAAAGGGAGCAAGAAGCGTGTGGACTGTGATCTTCCTCTGAGACCAGACTCAAGAGAACGGCTCTCCCAGACCAGGGCCCAGAGGCTGTGCGTCACAGACCCACCACTCCTGTGCTGGGGATTCCGGCAGGATCTGAGCCTCGTCCACCAGGAGATGAACTGGAAGGGGCGGGGCCACCTGCCAGGTGCTCCGGTATCTGCCTCTGGGCTCCTCCTGTGGGCGCCTGAGGCTTGACGTCCTCCTCTCCTCACTTGAATGCCATCCTCCAAGCCGCGCTCTCTGCTCTGTGGATTCCTACTCCAAGAACAATCTTGTCCACTGAGTAGACCTCTTTCCTCCCCCAGGGAAGACTTTTCAATCCCTTTTCCAGTCTGTTTGAGTCTCACCAAATCTCAATGATATTTTCGAGGTCATATTTACCATGCTAGGCCTCAAAAATCATGATCATTTTGATTTTCCCAGGCTCTGAATGGCACTTAGTTCTAACAACTTTTTTTATCTTGGGTGTCACTAGGCTTCACCCACGCTGTGCTTTTTCTTTCTCTTTCAAACTGATAATCTCCAGGCCCCTTTATTTGAACTGGTTTTGTAGTGCTTGACTTTTAAAATCCTTTTCCTGGGTGCTTCTCCCCATTCCTTCCTTCACATCCACTTTAAAGTCATTGTGAGCAGGTCAGCTGGTATCTGGCAAAAAAGACTTTCCATTTGCATGTGACAGAATCCCTTCTGAGTTGCCTTTTGACATTTCTGAACTTGAGTGCATACATTCGTTGCTCCATTCATTCAACAAATAACACCAGTCACCTTCACTGGGTGGGCACTATGCTAAAGGGCAAGCAAGGGGACTTCCCTGGCAGTCCAGGGGTTACAGTTCAGTCCCTGGTTGGGGAATTAAGATCCCACATACCTACTTGACGAGGCCAAAAGGTTTAAAAAAAAAAAAATGGTGAGCCAAAGAGGACATGGCCTCCTGTAGAACTTCCAGTCTACAAGGGGCAGCAACCTAACCAATGAAAGCCTGCAACCATGATAAGTGTCCTGAGGAAGAGGAAGAGGAATTATGAGAGTGGATAGGAGAAGAAGAAACACTTGCACTAGGAGAGTTGTGGAAAAGCAGGATCAGGTGCCTCGGGAAGGGGTAAAGCCCCTTCCCCAGAAGGAAGAGGGGCTTTCCAGGTGGCTCAGATGGTAGAGAATCAGCCTGTAATGCGGGAGACCCAGGTTTGATCCCTGGGTGGGGAAGATCCCCTGGAGAAGGGGATGGCAACCCACTCCAGTATACTTGCCTAGGAGATCCCATGGCCAGAGGAGCCTGGTGGGCTACAGTCCCTGGGGTCGCAAAGAATCAGACACGACCAGGTGACTAACACTTTCACTTTTTTCATGTGACCATCTGCCAGGGAAGCTGTGGAAGAAATTCTGTGAAGACTGGGATGCTGGGAAAAATAACTTCAGGGCCCTTTCCATCTCGAAGAGGTTCTGATTCTATAAACAGGACCAACCAAGAGGGAAAAGAACAGTACGATTTATGAAAATGCCCTCGCCCACAAGCCAGGCTCTCAATAGACCCTCCCCACCTCCATCTCACCAGCTGATACAAAGCTTCATCGCTCTCTCTACTTAAGATCTTATCGAGGTGCCCACCCTGGGCTATAAACTACAGGAGAAAGCCTCCAGGAGCGAGCACTCTCATAGACACCATATACTGAGCAATTCCTACTGATGTGGATCATTTGAGAGGAAGAGTAAAACAGGTTAAAGGGACTTCAGGGGATTACTCTTCCTATATTAACAACCCATTAACATTTAATGAACCGGGATGATGGTCAAGGCAATGTGAAGCCATGTGAAAGCTGGGAAGCTGGGTGGACGTCCACACAACAAATTCACAAAGTACTTGCCTGATGCTTTTGGCTTCTCTGGGCATCTTGGTCAACCCCATACTCCTGTGCGAGGAAGAAAAGGCCTCTGTGTTCCAGCTGTTTTCTGTTGCCAGGGAGCTCAATGCAGCCCAGAGCCCTTCCACCAGCTAACATCGGCTTGCGGGCCTGAACTGGACCAAGCTGGACATTTACCGATGCTGATGAGGCCCTTGGATGCCAACAAGCCCAACAGCTACTTTCACTCTTCATTCTGATCCTCCCTCACACACACACCCCTGAGCTGCCACATGGTGGAAGCAATTTCACCCAGAGTAGGTCATGGCTTCCTCAGGCCTCAGGAAAGCGTGAAGACTGGCTTTTCAATGCAGCTCCTTTCTGCTTATTATTCTCTCTCCCCCATTACAGCTTTTCCTTACAGACCTTAACATACAGTAAGTGTCAACAGATAAATGGTCTTGGCACTTGTCGTCAGAAAGAATGGTTCGGTAGTAACTAGCGAAAACTGAAATACTAGACCAGCCTCCATGTGTTAACTGGCTTGTTCGAATAACTTCATTGGGCAGATGCATTCATTTAATGTCTTAAGGTACATTTTTGGAGCTAGTTGATCTGCCAGGTCTACCAAGAAATGATGTCACTTAGTATCTTGAGAAGGAATTACAGAGTTTCTACTGCTGGCAGAGTCAGGGACAGCTAGAAATCTAGGCTGGAAACATTCTGGCCACAGACTTAGAGCAATGATTCACCGTCTTTTGCCTGGAACAACTCAGATAACAGGCTTCCCTGATGTCTCAGTGACTAAAGAATCTGCCTGCAATGCAGGAGACACAGGAAACATGGGTTCTATCCCTGGATCAGGAAGATCCCCTGGAGAAGGAAATAGCAACCCACTCCAGTATTCTTGCCTGGAAAATCCCATGGACGGAGGAGCCTGGCAGGCTACAGTCCAAAGGACTGCAAAGAGACGGACATGACTGAGTGACTAAGCACTCCACACACAGGTAATGTTTTCACCACAGACTCTTTCTTGACCCACAGGTATCTCTCAACGGATGCTAAAGAGGTAGGATAGGCTCTATCAGTTCAGTTCAGTTCAGTTGCTCAGTTGTGTCCGACTCTTTGCGACCCCATGAATCGCAGCACGCCAGGGGCTCTATACTTTTCAGCAATCAGATATAACACCCTCTCTCTTGGTTTCACCCCTAACCAGAGTTGGGGTGACTGTGGTTGGGACCTGCTGATCTAAGGTCTAGAATGTGGTTACGGGTGCTGCAGCAGAACCCCAAACTGATTCCCAAAGAGTCTGGATTTGCTTGCAAGTACCCCCGCAGCTGTTCTTAGGGAGAGGCAGAATGGCCTTCTGTGTAGGCAGGGGTTCAATTTTCACAATAAGATGTCAACTTTACCACCTACACTCCTGATTTCTAAGGCATAAGGCTCTGCCCTGGGCCAGCGGCACAGAATACAAACACACCAGGCTCTTGTCAGAGAAGACAATCTCAAACTGTCTGCCATTCAACTCCTATCAAAAGCCCAGCTGAGAAAAGCAATATTTACAAAAGATTATTTGAAGGACAAGCAGTTCATCCATTCTTCGAAACACTTTAAATTCTATCCGTGGATCAAACCTGACCATCTCACAGCTTCACACTAGGGCCACAGTACTTTAGTCCCACACAGAACGGCTGTCACTGAATTGTATTTTAATGTCATACCATTTGCTCTTATCAAAAAGTTACTAGAAGAAGCAGTCATAGAAGATCTGTTATTGCATTTGAGAAAGGCATCGTTCACTACAGAAAATCCCATGTGAGAAAGTTATCTTGCAATGAAGCTTGAGAAGAAGCAGCTTGCTTCTTAAAGAAAGGATGGTCTCTTTTCTAAGTAATTTCATAGAGAATTGGACGTTGGCTGCCAGGAATCTCAGTGTCAAATCTGAAGCTCGGCTGAGGCCATTATATCGATTCTTCAGTTTTCTGTGTCTGTCACCTTGTTCTTCGTCGCTGTTTTCTTTTCTATGTTCACTGCTACTTATTTGATGTATATATTTTTTTTAACAAACTGTCAAAGAACTTATGACACCAGGTAATGGTATAAATATGGAAAGAATGCCTAAGCATCTCTGTTTATATAAACACGGTACCTGTTGGGTTGTTCTTACTTGATGGCAATTCCCTTCTTGGTAGCAGTGATTGCTCTTGTTGTTCAGTCCCTAAGTCGTGTCCGACTCTTTGCGACCCCATGGACTGTTGCCCTCCAGGCTCCTCTGTCCATGGGATTCTCCAGGCAAGAATACTGGAGTGGGTTGCCATTCCGTTCTCCAGGAGCAGTAATTGTAGCCATAGCAATAATAATGCTAATAATCATAATCGAACTTATAATAAAGCCATCACTTACTTTGTGTCCTGTGTGTATGATCACTACAGTAAGACTGCACACCTTATTTTACTTAACCCTCTCAATAACCCTCTAGGTTTGGTACTATTAGCCTCATTTAACAGATGAGGAAACTAAGGCTCTAAGAGGGTAAGGGATTTGTCTATTAAATACCTAGTAAAAGCAGAATCACACCGCCTGTATCTGACTTCAAACAGCCGCAGAAAACCTCCATGTTAATTGTAACGGGCCATTTAAAGGGAGAATGACAAAATTAAAACAACAAATGCTACAGACAGACTGGAGCCTTTCTTCTTCCCTTCCTGGTATCATAGTAGAGCAGTGCATCAAAGACTGCCCATAGGTGCCTTCTCATGTCCTAATAGAGCCCACAGGGAAAAGGTGATCTACAGTAGTATAAGGTAAAGACAGAAGTGTATTTTGTTTTCTATTTATTTTCAAAATATTTACTTTGGTGCTATTGGTGCTCAGTTGCGTCTGGCTCTTTGCAGCCCCCTGGACTTTTATCTTATTTGGCTACGCCAGGTCTTCATTGGTACATGCCCTGATCAGGGATTGAACCTGGGTCCCCTGAATTGGGAGCATGGACTTGGTCACTGGACCACCAGGGAAGTCCCAGAAAGTATATTTTGTAGGTATAACCAAGTCAAGAGTATAGGTAATATATTTTGACAAAAGCGAAAAAGCTGAGCAAAGAACCAAAAAACAAATTACCGTATTATATCGCTTCTATGTGTACTCTATAAAAATGGTATGGATGAACTTATTTGCAAAGCAGAAATAGATTCACAGGCGTAGGGAACAAACCTGAGGGTACCAAAGGGGGAAGCGGGGGGTGGGGGTGAATTAGAAGATTGGGATTGACACATATATATCCTTGATACTATGTATAAAATAGGTAACTAATGAGAACCTACTGTATAACACAGGGAACTCGACTCAGTGCTCTGTGGTGATGTAAATGGGAAGGAATCTAAAAACAAGAGGGGATATATGTATGCAAATAGCTGATTCACTCTGCTGTACAGTGGAAAATAGCAAAGCATTGTAAAACTATACTCCAATAAAAATATTTTTTAAAAAATGCACACAGCCAACAGCCTCTTTTGGCAATTCATCCCTACTCTAATTCTTTCTTGGTCTTCCTCGGGACAGTGGCTGAGAACATCTAAGTGGGCTGAAGCTGGTTACAGTAGAACCCTGCCAATGTCACTTTTTATGTCTTTAGGCAAGTTACAACCTCTCTAAGTCTCCATTTCTCCCAGTCTATAAAACACTGATAAGCTCTGTACTGCTTATCTAAGTGGGTTGTTGGATGTAGCATATGGGATGTGAAGCTATCCATAAAGGGTTTTGTTTTTGTTGAGCTATTACGCCTGCTCTTGAGCCCTGGGACTTACATTAAAGTTAGTTTGCCATGGTTAACACTCTGTTTATGTTCTCTATTAAATTCTAATTGAGTTTTAGTGGCATTCAGACATAGCTTTTATTCATTTTGCAATAGAGTGATTGGTTTTAGGCTCCAAGGCTGGGCTGGGGAGAAAAGCCATGGCATCTCTGCTCAACATCCGTTCATTCAAAATATTTTCAAAGGATGCAACACAAGGGGATCCCCTGGTGGTCCAGTGGTTAGGACTCCATGCTTTCACAGCTGAGGGCATGGGTTCCATCCTTGGCTGGGGAACTAATCTAAGATCCTGCAAGCCATGTGGCATGTCAAAAAAAAAAAAAAAAAATCAGTACCAAAATAAAACCTCAGAGGGGCTCTCCCTTTCAAAATGTGAGACTTTTGGCCAAAAAAAGACATTAGTCCTGTTCTTCCAAGAGTTCTTGAACCAATAAACCTAAAATGTTCCTTAACTATATTCGAGTTTGTCCTTTGTCTTTTCAAAGGCAAGTCCTTTGAATCCCAGAGTTCCCCATGACCTAGCTGATGCCACCATTTTTTTTTTTTTTTTGGATACTGGAGGTTCCCAACAATTTTCAATTGGAAAAAAAGATATGGAATTGATGTAAAAGAAAAAGAACAGGGCCAGAAAAGGCTTTGAGTGTGTGGATTTTTTTTTCCCCTAGTGGAAAAAAGTCCCTAAGCAGTAACTGTTGGTATGACATGTGGTGTATACTCTCTCCTCCAAAGTATCCCTTCTTCATTCATCCCTCTATAGCCACATAATTTAGCAAAATTATGAAAATCAACAATAAAACCCCCTAATCTTTACTCAACTTTCATATTACTTCTTTCTGTACTCTGCTTGCCCCAAAATGCTATATTTCAATTCTACAATCTTATTAAAATAAATATTGTGCAAAATACCCTTAAAAGCACATTTGGAGGCTTGGATTTAAAAATAAAAAAGAACATTAAAATAAATTTGGTGCAGGCTTTGCCAGATTGCTTCTAAATGCTCATTGTTATTATATTTCACATTAAGATGTTGACATGAACAAGGGAGCAAATAAAAGTATTGGTGATTCAAATATTTTATCAGCATTTCACAGAGAAAATATCTAACCAAGCAGCTATATTTTCATTTACTAAATCAGATGTGTAACTTTCATTTTATGCCTGTTTCTCTTTGCCATTTATGTATTTTTCTGGATTGATCTATGACTTTTAAAGCTTGAGAAAGTGAACAATTTCTATCATTAACTTAGCTGGACACAGATCATAGGCAAGATACTCAGCAATGCAGCATTCCAGCTGGTTCTCTACTAATTCCTGTCAACCCCAACTAGGGTTCCTTCCTGGATAGAAGAGACACCAAGCATGGAATGGTAGCTAGGATCTGTGAGCTCAGATTCAGGCAAGAGTCCACTAATCTGATATCAATACCGAAAACCCATTCTGACTTTTCTCTCGTCACCATTCTAGGTCAGTCTGTTGCTGGGGGCGCCCTCTGGGAATTACCTGGTGTTGGGTGCCTCACAGGACTTGGCATACACAGACTAAAGGCTCCTAGTCAAGGCTTGAGAGGACCCGAGGTTCTCTCTCGAGTTCTGTTACATACTTGCTGAGTGAACAAACTGCATTCTCAGTAAGGCTGTGTGATGCAGTACATAAGCCCAGGGATCCAGGAATGAAAACTGGGTTTGTTCTTAAATCTACTAATTATGACAGTGTGGCCTGGATCTCAGTTTTCTCACCTGTAGACAGGACTGTACTTAATTATCTGTAAGGTCTCCTATAGCTATATAATTCTCTAACTCCCTCAACATAAACCCCCACAGTTTTTTTTTTTTCTTCATTTTAATCACAAAAAAGTTACACTTGATCAACAATATAAAACTATTAGGTCGGGCCATATCAAATGGCTGATACTTGACCACTGTTGATCAGTAAACAGCAATTTCTAAAGGACCAACTTAGCGTTCAGTATGTATCCTATGTGGAAGCCTACCCTTGTTGCTCAGGCATCACTCTGGCTTATATTAATAACTTATATTTGCACAGTGCTTTAAAAGTCTAAAAGTGCTTTCACGTACATTATTTATATGCGGCAAACATTTCCTGAGGGCCTGCTATGTGCTTGGGGCTTTCAAGTATAATTTCTCATTTAATCCTTACAACAGCTGAGAAAGATGGGTTGTTCTGATGTACAGGGAGTGAAAACATTCAGGACAATGGGACGAAGGCCCAAGGTTACACAGTAGGTGAGAGCCGGGATTCACACTCAGCTCTTTCCACAAACTCCCCTCCCACTGGTCTTCCTCTCATCCTCAGAACCCTGGAAACCATAATAACTTCATACTTTTAAGATGAGCAGAAAGAGGATGTTTTCAGGCCGGCACTGATTTTCTCCTTTCTTTGCTTGCGGTACCATGCTTGAAACTGAAAATGGCAGATTCCTCCCCAATTCCTGATGCAGAAGCAAGATGCAGATGTCTGGGAGGAGGCTGGGGTGGGGGGTGGGGGCTCCTGTCTGCAGAGACTTAGTGAGGGAAAAAAGCACATCTTATAGGTAAAAAACTCTGTAGCTTGGCTTGAAGCTAACCCCTACGACATACATTACTGTCTCTCTGTTCAATCAGTGTTCTGCTACAAGAATCAGTTACATTCAATCATCTGAAAGAGCTATTAAAATGCTGATAAAAAATTCATAAAGTAACACACAGTAATGAATCAGGAGAATTCAGTAAAGTGAGACCTACCCTTAGAGCAGGGCAAAAATGAAGGTGAACGATCGTTTGGGCCCAGCGGCCATGAAATACCCTTTTGGAAGATGAATAATTCTGTTTAGGGCTGATAAGTTGAACTAATTTATAATGCTGTTTTAGGTCCACTGCTGAAATATTTCAAATCCCTCAACTTTAAAATGCATTGCCTGTCAGAAACTGGTCTCTTAACAGTTTCCTCTTAACATTTTTCAAAATGTAACCTAGACCAATTTGCATGATTTAATGCTTATTGTATTATACTGTGCAAGATTTAAAATGGGAAATAAAATTTTAAAAAAAGAGAGAGAGGGAGAGAGAGGGAGCGGCAGACAAGGTGGCAGGAAGGGAACGAGCGAGGGCCCGGGGGGAATTAAGACCTGTCGGTTCTGGACGGAATGTCCTGCGGGCAGGAGGGAAATCGAGCTGGACATAGAGCTCGTGCTCAGTCGCTTCAGTTGTGTCCAGCTCTCTGTGACCCTGTGGACCACAGCCTTCCAGGCTCCTCTGTCCATGGGATTCTCTAGGCAAGAATACTGGAATGGGTTGCCATGCCCTCCCCCAGGGAATCTTCCTGACTCAGGGATAGAACCTAAGTTTCCTGCATCTCCTGCATTGCAGGAGGGTTCCTTACTGCGAAGGACCCACAAAATTCTAAGCTGGTAAGTAGATTTGGGTGGCTGTATCTTTTGGAAACTACCCTCACCAAGGCAAGACAGGAAAGCAACTCTGTGAATCAAGAGGAGAAGGTGAACTAAAGCACTCCTCTGAAGCCTCACCACTGCCCTCCTCTCCAGCTCCCAGAAGATTCCCAGGGATCCCTGGAAACCTTCCGAGAAGGCACCGCCATGGTCTGTGTCACGTCCTCATTCCATTTCACCCGGATTCTTGGAAAGAGCCTCTTACTGGGCATCACTTTCTTTAAGTCTCTCCTCTCCTTCATCCATATTCTACTCTCTTGCTACACTCTTCTTTGTAAAGCATACCTGACTATATTACTCATTTTAATAACACGCAATGGCTCTCCACTGCCTGTAGGAGACTCTGAGCTCCTGAGCATCACTGACAAGACTCTTCACCTTATAGCTTCCAACTTCCCTATCTGGCTACCTCTTACATTATTTTGCAAAAAGAGTAAAGGAAATAAGGAATGCTTACAAAGTACATAACTGAAAAAATAATCTACCCAGATTATACAAAGAACTTTACAGGACAATACAAGAACAAAACAAAAGACAAGCAAACTAACCTAAAAGATGGGCAAAATATATCATGTTGAACAGCTCATAACTATTTATAATAAAAAAGATGCTCAATTTCAGTAATAACTGGGAAACCCAAATTGTAGTAATCATGAGACAGGATTTTATACCCATCAGATAAGGCAAATACTCAAATATTTGTCTACTGAGAATAAGGGAGCTGGTGGCTCAGATAGTAAAGAATCAGCCTGCAATGTGGGAGACCTGGGTTCGATCCCTGGGTTGGGAAGATCCCCTGGAGGAGGGCGTGGCAACCCACTCCAGTATTCTTGCCTGGAGAATCTCCATGGACAGAGGAGCCTGGCAGGCTACAGTCCATGGGGTCGCAAAGAGTTGGACATGACTGAGTGACTAAGCACAGCACACTGAGAGTAAAAGTTGGGCAAGATGCAGGAAACGGAATACTCGCACACTTTCAGGGTGTGGAAACAGATTCAACCTCTGCAGACAGCAACTGGCAATAAGCAGTTAAGGTCAAGCTGCCCATGCCTTAGGACCCTGCCCACCCGATCCTTGATATAAAGGAACCGGTTCATTACAGAAATCTTCACAACTAAAAATGAAAGATACTCTAAATGTCCACCAATAGGAGGATTAATAAAGCATGGTTTATCCATATAATGAAATAATACATAGCAATTAAAACAAACTGGAGGGATTTCTCTGGTGGTCCAGTGGTTAAAAATCCACCTGCCAATCAGTGCAGAGGACGCAGTTTGATCCCCGATCTGGGAAGATCCCACATGCCACACGGCAGCTAAGCCCAGGTGCCACGACTACTGAAGCCTGTGCACCTAGAGCCTGTGCTCCGCAAAAGAGAAGCCTCAGCAACGAGAAGCTGCACACAAGTGGAGAGTAGCCCCTGCTCGCTGCGACTCGAGAAAGCCCACGCAGCAACCAACTCCCAGCACAGCCCAAAATAAGTACATTTTTAAAAATGTGTTTAAATTAACTAGAGCTCTACTTAATATAGATAAATATCTAAAACATAAACGTGCTGCTAAGAAAGCAACTTTCAAAGGGCTGTGGGTGGAGGATACAATGTCTATCGTTTAAAATTTATAAAACGATCAATAGATTGTGGGGCGATTCAAAGGAAAAGTAGACGACCTCTTCAGCGCTGGTGCTGCCTTTTAATGAGGGCGTTAGGCCAGGACTAAAACACTCCCAAGAGCACAGCATGGACTACAGTCACTGGTTATGAGCTCAGTGAGCTTCATCAGTGTGGCTGGCTTTGGGTGTGGGTATCGCGTTGAGGGTGGGAGGATAAATAACATGACTTCCAGGCTGGGCAGACTCAAAACTGTCCTTTTATTACACCCTCCCTCTCATAATGGAATGCTCTTTGACTGCACCCAGGCTTTTGCCGTCTTCGGTTACAGAGAACAATTGCGCCTCTTACGGAGGCTGTGGCTTCTGAGCCCGCTTCTCCATTTATTCATTTAGGAGGCTGTGGATCTGATCAGAAACAGCAACTTTGGCTGACAGATCACGGTTGCCCAGAGATTTTATAAGTCCTGATTAATTGTTTCAATGTTTTGTTATGAAGGGTTTACTCTATGTTGTGTTACTTAAATTTTTTTTTACACAACCCAAGTTGTCAAATGGAGGCAAAAACCCCACATAACATGTGATAATAAGGCTGTTACTGGGAGGGGCGCACTAATCCTCTATTTATTCACCTGTTCCCCATTACACAGATCTGTTAAACTAGCACTTTGTCCATCAACACTTGAGTGCTTAAAGCTGAGTAGGCCTCTTTTGTAATCGCTGGCACCAGCAAAAGGCAGATTTCAAGCTCTCAAGAATGTGGCTGGAACCGCTGGATCTGCCTGATGAATCCCTGCTCACTTGTCCAAGACTTGGTAGCCTCCCTCTTTTCACTCATCAATGTCTATAAAATACAGCAAAAGCTGTACGGGTTAAATTTTTTTTTTTTTAAGTGAGTTTTGGAAAGTAACAAGAGGAAAAAGCCAAAGGAAATGATTTCCTCTGGTGACATTTCTGTTGGGTTACACCTACACCAAAGATTTATAGCTTCACAAAGCCGCAAAGCTAACCATATGGTCAATTAAAGAGAATTCCAATTTCCGTGCTCCTGGGCCCAGAACGTGAGAGAGAGAAGTTTCCTGTGTTACAAGGATCTCGGTCTTCTGTAGGGGGGGGGCATTTAACATACACCCCAAATCACGGAAGTTAATGTTATGAGAAGAAAGAGACATTTTCCTACTGAGAGGGGGAAGGAAAGAAGGCTTCATGGGCTGCCTCAGCCCCGGGTCTGCAAGGGGCCGGGGAGGCAGAGGTGGCGCTGGTTGGGTGGGGGAGCATGTGAAGCATCGTCATCACCTGCTTCCTTGCTTCTGACCCCCCGGGTAATTTTTATAGAGTCACAAGTGAGATGAAGAAGTCCAAAGAATTTCACACTTCCCTCCAAGTGGTCTGGCTTCACCTCTGAATCAAGTAGCTCAAAACAGCATTTGAAATCTTAGACTCAGCAGGCTTAGCAATGTCCAGAAAAAGCCCTGCAAACGCCTCTGTGTCGCCAATATCAAATGAATGAGGTGGGGTGAGGGGTGGTCATCTGAACTGCTGGGGCTTTTTGAGCATGTGGCCCACGGGTTCACCACCTTAGAGGTGAAGACCTGACTGCCTGGCGTCAGACAGAGAAAGACAGGGAGGCCTACACTCAGAGCTGGAACAGAAAGGTCACACACAGACACTTTCTGCCTGCCACATCCTGCCCATCGATCCAAACGGAGCTCCTTCCTAACTCTCTGAAATACAGAAAGACGGGGATCTTACTTTGTTATTTATAAGCTCATCAAGTTGAGGGGCGCTCAGGTAGGCTAACCTATAATTTGTTAACCAAACTGGGCCACTTTTGAGGCTCAAAGGTGTGCTGTGCTCAGTTGTGTCCAACTCCTTGTGACCCCGTGGACTGTAGCCCACCAGGCTCCTCTGTCCATGGGATTTCCCAGGCAAGAATACTGGAGTGGGTTGCCATGCCCTCCTCTAGGGGATCTACTCAACCCAGGAATTGAACCTGCGTCTCCTCTGTCTCCTGCATTGGCAGGTGGGTTTTTTTTTTTACCACTGAGCCACCTGGAGGAAATGGATAGTCAAAGGAGGAACTCTTACTATGCCAGCACAAAAGACATATATGAGCTGTGACTGTCCTCCGTGAAACTGCGGTGTGTGATTCTGCAGTTTAGGGGGCTGTTATTTACACCATTTTTAGATCTGAAGGAAAAAAAAAAAAAGAAAGGTAGAGCAAACATATCCAGTAACTCTTCCTATCACTGGATGACACAATCCAGACTGGAAACTGTCAAGTGGCGAGGCTGATTCCATACGGAAATATGACTGGTTTGGTTTTTCTTCCCTTTCTTTGTTCTACTGCAGTGATTCTCAGGTGTTTTGTTATCAGGACCCCTTTACACTTTTCTTGAGGGCTTCCAAAATGCTATTGTTATGTACATTATATCTACTGATGGGCTTCCCTGGTGGCTCAGATGGTAAAGAATCCACCTACAAAGCAGGAGACCTGGGTTCAATCCCTTGGTTGGGAAGATCCCCTGGCAAAAGGAATGGATACCCACTTCAGTATTCTTGCCTGGATAATCCCACGGACAGAGGAGCTTGGTGGGCTACAGTTCACGGGAGTCACTGATACCTACTGATAGTTATCTTATTAAAATTGAAAAAATTGTAAAATGTCTGTTAAATCATTAAAAAGTAACAATAACCCTATTCAGTTCAGTTCAGTTGCTTACTTGTGTCCAATTCTTTGTAACCCCATGGACTTCAGGACACCAGGCTTCTCTGTCCATCACTGGAACCAAGGGATGAAAATATTTCCCCACACATTCCTCAAGGAGAGGAAGCTAGTTTTCTTCAGTTGCTAATAATTTTAGCACTGAGTTTAAAGGCCATCAAAATCTATTTGAAGGAGGAAGATCAAGTCTGAGGTCAGAACTCTTAGTGCCCAAGATGTAGGGAGTTGCTTCACTAAGACTAGAAAAAGATTCAGCCAGGATGGAGAGACAAGGAGAGGGCTGTTTTCCAAACATCAGAGACTCAGGCCCTGTCTGGGGGCAGCCCACAGGAGGAAGTGAGACCCTGGGAGAAATGGCCGCCCCAGGCTCCCAGTGTGTTCATGTGGACAGAGATGAGAGGTGTCCGGATAGTGAGCTAGGGGACGCCGAGCCTAGAGGACTTCCAGACTTCAGAGTCCTTCAGCAGGTGGTGCGACACCAGCCCTAGGCACAGCTCCAAGGATAATGGTAGCACTGGGAGTTAACTCAAATTCAAGTTCCCTGCAGGAGGGCTCTTGCAAGCAGAAAACAGAGTTGATGTAAGGAGGCAAAGAAATGTGGTATTTCTTCCACATTCGAGACTGTCGACTCACTTCTCTTGTATCTGTCCTGCCTAATTTGGGAAGCCACCAGCAAGCCAGATACAGTTTCTGCCATGTACATGGCACACACACCATTCTGAGGCCTCCTGCCAGCTAAATGGCTCAACCTGTCAGCCTGGCTTATCTAGGCGCAAAGAAGCCAAAAGAGGTGAAAAGGAGAAAATGGAATAGCTACGTTCCGAGGGTCAAGCTCTTAGCACCCAGGGCCATGGAGCCAAGATCGGTGCTGCGGGTTCACGCTGGACCCGACACGCAGCTATTCTTCCTCTAAACCTTAGTGTCCTCATCCGTAAACTGGTGAATCCTCCTTACGAACTCGGGTTGCTGTGTTCTTTCATGGAAAAACACCTCACGTCGTACTGTATCCAGAACGAAGTAACTGCTAATCTGTTGCTCCTTTATCCCACTCACCTAGAGCTTCTGTAGGAAATTCCCCCCAACCTGCTCCCCAGGTGAGAATGCCTTACAAGTTCTTAGTCCCCACAGCTCCCTGTGCACCATGGTTGCCATTCTACATGACTCTGCAGGAGTCCTGAATAAAGCCTTTCTGTCTGGTTTCCCTGGTGGTTTAGTGGGTAAGGATCTGCCTGCTAATGCAGGGGACACGGCTTTGATCCCTGGTCTGGGAAGATCCCACATGCCTGGGGGCGACTAAGCCCGTGCACCATAACTTACTGAGCTCGCCGCGCTCTAGAGCCCATGCTTTTCTACAAGAGAAGCCACTGCAATGAGAAGCTCCCATATTGCAGCCAAGAGTAGACCCCACTCACTACAACTAGAGAAAGCCTGAGTGTAGCAATGAAGACCAGTGCAGCCAAAAATAAAATAAATACAAGAACGAATCTTAAAAGACGTCTCTCCCACCAGGGCAGAAGCTCCCTAAGGGCAGCTTTCCGGTCTGTCTTGCTCCGCTGCGGGCCCTGTGTCAAGCGTGCTGTTTGGTATTTCACGGGCATGCAGTGCCGGGGTAAAGGAAGAAGTCGACATTACTCACTATTAGTTCAGAAAAATTCCTTTCTGTGCTTTGGGAATATGATGGATGAAGAAGATTAGATTTCAAGAATCTGAGATTTAAAGGGAAAATGAAGAGACAGGAGGAAAACACACGACCTTAAAAAGGCAAAGGCGGGTTGACCTGGTGCGGACACCGGGTTCTGAGAGGAGCAAGATTCTCGAAACAGGCGTCAGCTTCTGAAAGCAGGGCCCCAGGTCAGGGTTCTTTTGCTTAAATAGGAGCAGACTTCAAATGCAAACGTTGGCATGTTATCCTAATTAATACCTAACCCTCTCTTCGCAGCCCCGATAAGTAAGCTAGTTAGTGATTAAAACATTTCTACCTGATTACTATATATTTAAATGCTTAAAAAGGAGTCACAGTTAATGGGACATCACAAGCAAGGCAGGAAATTATGCTGTGACGTGTACGTGTGACTGTGTGTGTGTGTGTGTACAGAGGTGCTGTTTTGAAAGGAATCTCTCTCCCCACTCACATTTTCTAAGTCCCCTTCTGTTTTCATTTTTGGAACTGGAGATTTAAGACTAACTCTGGGGGAGACGAAGACATTGAGGAGGAAGAGAGAAGGATAAACAAGAGGATGGAGGATTTGAGCCACAAGAGGGATTTCAACACAGGAAGTAAGCACCTGGCTGGTGGGGACCTTATGTAATTAAAGATGCCTGCTAACACACATCAAACCCTGGGCGCTAGGACCAAAGCAGATGTATTCATTTTCCATTTCTGCAAAAGCCACACAACTCCCCGGCTATTCTTCTGTGCCCCGCTTCCCCTCCCTCCCAAGGGCTCCCTCCCTTTCTTGTCTTCCCTCCCCACCCCTCTTTCTCTCTGACAGCACTATTAATGATCGTTAATGCCCCACAGGCTCTAATGGGTCCCGCTGGGAGTCCAGAAATACTGCAATTTGTATTGAGGATTTAGACATAACAACAACAAAAAAAGCCCTCTGCTCCCGGGAGCCAGAGCTTGATCAGTTAGCTACCCCCCTGGAATTGCACAACAGAATAATAAATGACAGCTCTTCGATTAAATCAAGCCTTCTGCTGCAAGTGCCGGAGAGACTGTGATTGTCACTAACAATCCACTGCTTGTTAACACCACCGGGGTACGCACAAACAGTAGTCGGCACTTAAGAAATTAAAAGTCTTTGGAATACCTTTGGTGCTCATGGACACACACGCCCACGTGCACCGTACACGTACTTCTCTGAAACTGCCATTGGATAGTTGCAGTTGGTTTTTATGTTTTAGTTATCTATTTAAAAAAGTGTTCAGGAAAGCTCAAAAAAAAAAAAAAAAAAAACTCACCCAGTTACAGTCATGTTAGAAAAAAAAAGAATTCTGTACTCACCTGCACCTCACATGTATGTAGTATTCTTGATGACACAATTCACAAAGGGATAAAAGCTTCATCCTGTGTTTCTTGGGTTGGTCTAGGGAATGGGGGCATGTGAGGTACAATGGGCTAAAACTGAGTTTGTGGGTGCTGTGCCATTTACACTGATTTCCTTCAGGCTGTGATGACATGCCCTTCTGAGTAAAAAGGTTATTTTCAAAAAGGGGGTGATGAAGACGAGGTGTGATCTGAGTTGGTGATGACTTAGAATCAGCAGCCCCTGTCTTGGAGATTCTAGCTTCACTAGATTCTATCTCCCTGAGGCAGGAAGACCTCCTTCCCATCCTCTTGTGGCCTTTGCATAACCCACCATGCCATTTGGGATCACAGCTAAGCCTCCAGAACACTTGAGAGACAGAGGGGAGCGCAGCAGGGCTGGGAGACCACACACTGAGCTGAGTTCGTCCTCGCCGTATGGTAGAGACTAGACACTGGACACCCATCCCAGCCTTGGAGAAGAATCGAGGAGCCTGCCTGTAGGGCGCTTACACTTGAAACCAGAGGGCAGCCAGAAGGGGTCCTCCGAAGTCCAGAGAGAACACGCTGGGTGCCGCCTGCTGACCTTCAGTCTCCAGAGATGGATGGTGTCCATCTGCACTTGACCTTTCCACGAGGCACGATCACATGTTTGTTTGGACAGGACAGCTGAGAGAAATGGTTCTCTCCCTGCTTCCTCCCTCTTTCCCTCCCTTCCCTGCTGCTCCCCCCCAACTCTCCCCTGGGTGGAGAGCAGGATTCCACACACAATCTTAAAGTGAAAGGCAGATGGTTTCAGCTACAGTTAGCCATATTCACTTGCAGATTCAGAATTATTGATGATAAAGGCTAAACTATGAGGCATGTTCCATCTGCTTATTTTCCAATTTTCATTTGTTGTAACCCTGTTAATATTACTGGGGTTTTCCTCTCTCTCCAGAAGAGTTGCCATAAGGGCATCTACCTAAAGACATCTGTCGCCTCTCGCTCCAGACGCGTCGCCCTCGCTGACGCTGCTTAGGCTCTGCTCTCCCTCCGCAACCGCCCCCGTGCCCCACTCCTGTTCTCCTTTCATTCTTGGAAAGTCTGCAGCCCTCCCCTAGAACCGGGACTGCAGTGTGAGCCTCACTCCACTGGACCCTAGACTGCACCTGGGGCTGCGGGCGCTTCCCTGGTGCCAGCGCTTCTCAAACTGGGTGCAAAGCAGTATGCCTGGAGGGACATCCATTTCAAGGACAGTGCCCTGTCCTGGAGCCTGACTTTAAGGCTGGGAAGGAGGGGTTGGTAATTAACGTGCTAGGTAACAAAGACACTACTGACACTGAGGCAGACACGAGGGTGTTAGGAAATGGAAGTGTATCCCTTGGGTGCCCCTCCCAGCCTGCCTGGGTTCAGCTTCCCCCAAAGTGTGTGACTGAAACTCTCCAGCTGCATTTTCAGTCTTGGCCTCATGCTCTCCCCTCGGGATAACAGCTGCACTTAACCCTGGGTGTAACGATGGTTCACAGAGCAGAAATTAAACACGGCATTGTTTACCAGCTCTGTTGCTGTATAGTCTCTAAGTCATGTCCGACTCTCTGAGAACCCATGGACTGTAGCCCTCCAGGCTCCTTTGTCTATGGGGTTTCCCAGGCAAGAATACTAGATTGGGTTGCCATGCCCTCCTCTAGGGGATATGCCTGATCCAGGGATGGAACCTGAGTCTCTTGCATTGGCAGGTGGATTCTTTACCACTGAGCCATCAGGGAAGTCCATACCAACTATACTTCAATAAAATTAAAAAAAAAAAAAACAAACACCCAAAGCCCTCAAAACAATCCTCCAGAAGAGCCACCATGTGCAGCTCTTGTGGGCAAGAACTTCCTAAGTAACTTACAGGCCTCTTTTAATCAAGAGGCAAAGCTCTTCATCTTGTTGACACTTATGACCCTTGATTTCAAATACTCCAGTTGTTTAATTCAGAGGGGACCTGGAGAAAGTGCAGGCCCTCTCCATTAAGACACTTTCTAATGGGGGTCATACATCAAGTCCCTGCCTCGAATCGGAATCGCAGCTGTTTAGAAACCTGTCCTGGGTCTACATGTTCAGAGCTGCTTTCTGGAGGATCAACAGTCTTAGCGCTAACATCGTCCTCATCTCTGCTGGGGGAGGACTGGCAGAAAGGATCCAGGGAGGAAGGCGTCCGCCACCTGGTTTCACTTTGCTTCTGCTTCTCTCTCTTCCTTCCTCCCTAGACGCCTGTTTCTCATCCAGAAAGGCAGTCCTAAACAGTCCTCGCCTGGGTAGTCTCCCCTGAGGCTAATGAACAAATAAAAATACAATGACTGTCATTCAGTGAGCACTGGTGGGGTAAAGGCCAGAGCCAGGCTCTGTGGGGGCCACTAAAGAAAGATGCTGGGCACGTGTTTGCTGCATTTTGAGCCTCAGGGCCTGCCAGTTCCCTTGGAATCTCCCAACTGCTGCAGCCTGTGGTACGACTCAGGTGTGGACTCCAACACAGTGAATGGTACTGTTTTTTACTACTTTTCTTGGCCTCCTCTATTTAGAATACAGGCTTCAGGAAGGCATGATGCCCTAGTCAGAGCCCTCGTGGGCCTGTGTGTAGGAGATTCCTCTTTCATACATAAATCTGCATATTATTAATGTGTACAATTTGATTAGCTTGGAGGGAAGTCTATACCCATGGACACTGCACTAGTACTGTGATGTTCTTTTTTTAACATTTAAATTTATTTTTAATTGGAGGATAATTGCTTTACAATATTGTGTTGGTTTCTGCCATATATGGACATGAATCAGCCACAGGTATGCATATGTCCCCTCCCTCTTGAACCTCCTTCACCTTCTATCCCATCCCACCTCTCTAGGTAGTCACAGAGCTGTGGGTTTGAGCTCCCTGCGTCATACAATTTCCACTGGCTACCTAATTTACATATGGTAACACACATGATTCAATGCTACTCTCTCCATTCATCCCCCCCCTCCTTTCCCACCTGTGTCCACCCGTCTGTCCTCTGTGTCTCCACTGTGCCCTGAAAACAGTTTAATAGTACCATCTTCCTAGACTCCATATATATGTGTTAATATATGATATTTGTCTTTCTCTCTCTGACCTACTTCACTCTGTATAATATGATCTAGGTTTATCTACCTCATTAGACCTGATTCAAACGCATTTCTTTTTTATGGCTGAGTAATATTCCACATACATACCACAACTTCTGTTTCTATTCATCTGTCAATGGACATCTAAGTTGCTTCCATGTCCTCGCTATTGTAAACAGTGCTGCAATGAACACTGGAGGACATGTCTTTTTCAATTATGGTTTCCTCAGGGTATATGGCCAGTAGTGGGATTGCTGGGTCATATGATAGTTTTATTCCTAGTTTTTTAAGGAATCTTCATACTGTTCTACATAGTGGCTGTATCAATTTGCATTCCCACCAACAGTGCAAGAGGGCTCTCTTTTCTCCACACCTTGTCCAGTGTTTATTGTCTGTAGACTTTTGGTGACGGCCATTCTGACTGGTGTGAGGGGATAACGCATTGCAGTTTCGATTTGCACTTCTCTAACAGTGATGTTGAGCATCTTTTCATGTGCTTATTAGCCGTCTGTATGTCTTCTTTGGAGAAATGCATGTTCAGGTCTTCTGTCCACTCTTTGATAGGGTTGTCTTTTTTCCTGGTAGTAAGCTGAATGAGCTGCTTGTAATATTTTGGAGATTAATCCTTTGTCAGTTGTTTCATTTGCTTTCTTTTCTCCCACTCTGAGGGTGGTCTTTTCACCTTTTTATAGTTTCCTTTTCTGTGCAAAAGCTTTTAAGTTTAATTAGGTCCAATTTGTTTATTTTTGTTTTTATTTCCATTACTCTAGGATGTGAGTCATAGAGGATCTTGCTGTGATTTATGTCAGAGAGTGTTCTGCCTATGTTTTCCTCTAAGAGTTGTATATTTTTTGGTCTTATATTTAGGTCTTTAATCCATTTTGAGTTTATTTTTATGTATGGTTTTAGGAAGTGTTCTAATTTCATTCTTTTACATGCAGCAGTCCAGTTTTCCCAGAACCACTTATTGAAGAGACTGACTTTTCTCCACTGTATTTTCTTGCTTCCTTTGTCAAAGATAAGGTGCCCATAGGCATGTGGGTTTATTTCTGGGTTTTCTATCTTATTCCATTGGTCTGTATTTCTGTTTTTGTGCCAGTACCAACTGTCTTGATGGCTGTAGCTTTGTAACCAAAACTCTTCCAACAAACAAAAGCCCAGGTCCAGATGGCTTCACAGGCTTCACTTTTGAATTCTACCAAAAGTTTACACCTGTCCTGCTCAACCTCTTTCAGAAAATTGCAGAGGAAGGAAAACCCATTCTACGAGGCCCTTATCACCCTGATAGCAAAACCAGATAAAGATGCCACAAAAAAGAGAAAATTACAGGCCAACATCACTGATGAACACAGATGCAAAAATCCTCAACAAAATTCTAACAGAAATTCAGCAACACATTAAAATGATCATACATCATGATCAAATGGGCTTTATTCTAAAGATGTAAGGATTCTTCAATATATACAAATAAATTAATGTGATATACCATGTTAACAAACTGAAAAATAAAAATCATATGATCATCTCAATAGATGCAGAGAAAGCTTTTGATAACATTCAATTCTAATTTCTGATAAAAACACTCCAGAAAGTAGGCGCAGAAGGAACATACCTCAACATAATAAAGGCCATATATGACAAACCCACAGCAAACATTATTCTCAAAAGTGAAAAACTGAAAGCATTTCCTCTGAGATCAGGCACAAGATAAGGGTGCCCGCTCTTGCCACTATTATTCAAGAAAGTTTTGGAATTCCTAGCCACAGCAATCAGAGAAGAAAAAGAAATAAAAGGAATCCAGACTGGAAAAGAAGAGGTGAAACTCTCACTCTTTGCAGATAACATGATCCTATACATAGAAAACCCTAAAGATGCCACCAGAAAATTACTAGAGCTAATCGCCATGAAATTAAAAGATGCTTACTCCTTGGAAGGAAAGTTATGACCAACCTAGATAGCATATTGAAAAGCAGAGACATTACTTTGCCAACAAAGGTCCGTCTAGTCAAGGCTATGGTTTTTCCAGTGGTCATGTATGCATTCGAGAGTTGGACTGTGAAGAAAGCCGAGCACCGAAGAATTGATGCTTTTGAACTGTGGTGTTGGAGAAGACTCTTGAGAGTCCCTTGGACTGCAAGGAGATCCAACCAGTCCATTCTGAAGGAGATCAGCCCTGGGATTTCTTTGGAAGGAATGATGCTAAAGCTGAGACTCCAGTACTTTGGCCACCTCATGCGAAGAGCTGACTCATTGGAAAAGACTGATGCTGGGAGGGATTGGGGGCAAGAGGAGAAGGGGACGACAGAGGATGAGATGGCTGGATGGCATCACTGACTCGACGGACGTGAGTCTGAGTGAACTCCGGGAGTTGGTGATGGACAGGGAGGCCTGGTGTGCTGCGATTCATGGGGTCGCAAAGAGTCGGACACGACTGAGCGACTGAACTGAACTGAATCAATGAATAAAGCAAAGTCCCAGGACATAAAATTAATACACAGAAATCCCCTGCATTCTTATACATTAACAATGAAAAAACAGAAAGAGGAATTAAGGAAACAATCCCACTCACCAGTGCATCAAAAAGAATAAAATACCTAGGAATAAACCTACCTAAAGAGACAAAAGACCTGTATGCAGAAAACTATGTGACACTGATGAAGGAAATCAAAGACGATGCAAACAATGGAGAAATAGACCACGTTCCTGGACTGAACAATCAATAGTGTGAAAATCACTACAGTACCCAAAGCAATCTGCAGATTCAATGCAATCCCTGTCAAACAGCCAATGGTATTTTTCACAAAACCACATAAAAAAATCCCACAATTTGTATGGAAACACAGAAGACCCTGAACAGCCAAAGCAAACTTGAGAAAGCAGAATGGAGCTGGAGGAATCAACCTTGCCTGACTTCACACTATACTACCGTGATGTTCTGATGATAAGGAAAGTCAATGGGCAAAACATGCCCCATCTTTTCTGACAGCTTCACAGTCAAACAAGTTGTGTACATCTGAGAGACAGCAGATGACTCTGGCTTGTCTTAGGAGATTTGGGGCATTCTGCTGCCAAGCCTGAATACTTACAGAAAGCTCATTATTTAAAGAGAAAAAACAATTGAGGTTTTTTTTTTTTCTTTTTCCTCACCCGCTATAGGATATGAGGAGATACCAACCCCATAATTGAAACTGCCCGTCCTCCACACGGGTGTGAGAGGTACTGCTCCTCCGTGCCGTCTCCCTCTTTTCTGTGTCAGTCACACATCCACACTGCTATTCACACTTCAGTCACAAGTCCTCTGGGCCTCTAATCTCTGTTATTTTGCTGTCGACTCCTCATGCCTCATTAGTCATGTTTGACACCTGCACCTAATACCTTTTCCCTGACAATGCAGGACAGCTTCTGGCAAGAACAGATACCTTCCAGAAGAGCTCCAACAGAAGGCTCCGATGGCGTGGCAGAGAGGTGTGATATGGGGTCAGCGCGGCCCCCTTTGCCCTGTCCCTGTCAAGTCTCTACATTAAAATTCTCAGAACTTGCCTCCCTTTAGAGCCTGGGCATGGGGCTATTAGGAGCTGGGAGAGGGAGAACAAACAGAAGGAGATAAAAACAGTCTATCAAGCTTTAATATTTAATTTACAACAAATCTACGCACTCAACCTCCGTACATGCAAAGTGGCAGATGAGAAATGTCTAAACACAGAAAAGCATTATGAAGAGTTTTGTAACTGATCTTAACATTCATGACATCAAATTAATGAATATCTCCGACTGAAAAATTCAAAATAGGTTTTGTTTTAATCATAAGTTCATTGCCAGCTGGTTCAACTAACGAGCAATCTCCATTCTTGAGCAGAGGGGAGATGTTGGTGTAAAATTTTTTTAAAAAATTGAAAGAAAAAAGAAATGCGTTCTTAACAAGGAATTTTTCATTGGTAGAGAAAATGATCTTTGCTTTTGGGTCAATTTTCAAACTGTCTGGTTCCCACACGTGGATCATCACAAACACACACATGCTACAGTTTGTGTGTATCCTAGGCGCTCAGTCATGTCAATCTCTTTGCAACCCATGGACTGTAGCCCACCAACCTCCACTGTCTCTGGAAATCTCCAGGCAAGAATACTGGAGTGGGCTGCCACTCCCTTCTCCAGGGGATCTTCCACACCCAGGGATCGAGCCTGGGTCTCCTGCACTGCTGGCAGATTCTTTACCATCTGAGCCACCTAGGAAACCCCATGCCACATTTTACTGACTTGTAAATCTAATTCTAGACCTGGAATTCATAAGTCTCACTGCACTGTTACTATTCGCAGACACAAACAGGTCCATAAATGGCTGGTGTAGCTGGGTTAACATGTGAGAATGCACTGGACCAGAGTCAGGCACTTCCTTTGGGGACCAATGCTCCTTCTCTTTCCAAAATGTGCTGAACAGTCTAGTCAGGATCCTGAGTGAAATAATGGGCCGGCTGCACCCATTTTACAGAAAGGAGTCTACCCTCTCTCTTCCCCTGTGTTCTCCCTCTTCCTTCCCCCTTCCTCAGGGAGCATTTGGAAATGCAGGGGGCCGTGTTTCAGGTATTAAGCTGATAGCGAGAGCTACTGGCATTTCATGGGCAGAGCAGTGTTGCTAAGAGTCTTGTGGCGTGTGGGATGGCCCCACCCACACCACTAACTCCCCTGCTGACAAAGGATGGAGAGTACAGAGCATCTTGACAAAACACCACATCTTCCCTGGCTGCTGCCTGAATTCTTCATTCAAAAAACATACCCACTTCAGAACAAGACTCTGCCATTCCTGAGATGTCTGCTACCAGGCCTTTGCCTGAATGGGCACCTCCTCAAAGCTCACAGCTGCTAAGAGGCTGATGAGCACTCAGATGAGAGGTGATGGGCCCTTCTGCCTGTGCATCACTGACTCCTACAATCCAAGTTCTTTGAGAGTCGTGACATCCTCAGGTGAACAGTTTCCATTACTACTTTTCTGCAGGAGATACATAAAATTCTTGACAGCCTGAGCCCTATAAACACTATTAGGGGCTGTGGGCAAAAGTCCTTCCAACAGAAGGAGACCCTGGATCCCACTATGGCTCACTTCCTTCAGGACTCCTCTCACCAGCTATTATTTCACACCACTGATTTCAAACAGATGTGGTCCAGCTCCTATTTCAGTAGGGCAGAAATGGGGCGATGGACAACCCTAATGGATAATATCTTCCATTTGTGGCTGATGATGTGTTCTTACATGAGCGCCATACCTTTGTTTAACATCTAGAAAGTGAAAGTAAAAGTCACTCTGTTGTGTCCGGCTCTTTGCGACCCCATGGACTATACAGTCCATGGAATTCTCCAGGCCAGAATACTGGAGTGGGTAGCCGTTCCCTTCTCCAGGGAATCTTCCAAACCCAGGGACTGAACCCAGGTCTCCTGCATTGCAGGTGGATTCTTTACCAACAGAGCCACAATGGAAGCCCATCTAGAAAGATCACCGGTAATATGGAGCTGTGTGATGAATACTGGTGGAGAGGAAAACAGGAAAAAGTGAGCCCAAGGCTGTTCATAACCTTCTGATGAGCAGCGCTCTTGGCTGGAGGTGAGGGCCCTGCCGCACATCTGTCTACAGTGAGCTGAGGAGAGCCATTTGGTTCTAGAAGGGATGTGTCGTTTAGGAACAGGCTGCCTAAGGGTCTAGACCGAGCAGATGAGGAAGAAATGGGGAGGAGACTCTACAGAGAGAAGACTGCTGGGCAGTGGGGTGGGAGGGTGAGTTTCGGGCCGTGGAGACAAGGCTGACAACTCAAGTGAAGAGCACACCCCACCTCCCCCCCACAACCCCCCACTCCGGCTACCCTTGTCCCACCTGCTTCTCCAACACTGATGGGATTTCTGAGCTTGAGCTAGGTTGGAGTTTAAGTCTGGAAAAACAGAAAAAAGAAAGCTGGATGGTTGCAGAAAAGATCAAGTGCATCCAAGCATGGCACAGTGTTCCTGGCTCTAAGTTTGGTGGTAATGATGAAATGTTTTTAGGTTATCCTGGTGTCAAGGGAAGGCTCACAACAATCCAGCATCTTTGCACATCGTGGCCTGGATGGCGGTGCTGGGAGGTGAAACAAACAGGCACAGACACCCCCACCCCCCACAACAACAGCAGCACTGGGGGAAGGGCAGTGAAGGAGCCAGGCCTCTGAGGGTGGGGCCCCTGAGGGTGACCTCTGTGTTTCTGCCACTTGTGAGTGCAGCTCTGCAACTGATTACTGGCTACATAAACGTGGCCATCTCTTGTCCGAAGGACCCTGGGGGGCAATTTCCTCTCCTCTGGGCTCTGACTACAGATCTGGAGTGTTTGAGGCTCTAAGAGAACCTGCCAGGCTATTATGTAGGCCCAGAGGAAACAGACTATCCAGTTAAGTCCCCTGTTTCCATAAGGAAGCACATAATTCTAGAGCATTCTTCCTGTCCCCAGCCCCAACAACCCTGATAACTACCCTGGGGGATGGCATTTAGATCACGTGCCCAATGCAAAAAGGAGCAGCAAACAGAAAAGCCCATCACTCTGCCAATACAGTCTTACTTACACACCATAATCGTATACCGCTGTACTAGCTCTAAAACATATACACAATACATCTAAAAGAGTAAGATAAAAATAAGTAGGAAAAGTAGTTCTAGACTTCCCCCTTCACATCTTGAATTATTCTCTTTCAAACACACACATCGGAAAGCATCGATTTATCTATGATTCTGTGCCTGGAGAAGGTGCAATAGACCACGCGTTTCTCTGAGTGTCTGAAATGATCGGCCAAAGCGGAAGAAATAAAAGGTCTGGTAGGAAAACCTGAAAAGGGTTCGCGTCTTCCAAGAGACTCTCCTTCACCCCGCCATGGATGGTGAAGAGGAATCCTTCTGACTTGAAGAGAGCCACATGTGTGATTTCCTCTGTTTCTTGCCATTTTGAGAGACGTCAGATGTGGTTGTGATTTTTATGCTTTGCTCTGTTCCACATTCTCCATGTGTTGCTCATTTTTTTTTTTTTTTTTTACCATTTGCTTTGGGTTTCATGCCATTCTGTCGCATTTCCTCTGCATTCCTTTTCCTGGGCTTTTACTCCCACCTCAAGCTGCTGGTTCATTTCAGAACATCTTGTTACATGATTAAGACAGAGAAAGGGAGCCACTCTTCAAAGCACAGGATGGAGAGGGGGACCACAGAAGGCATCTCACAGGCTGTGATGGGCTTACAGAGTGAGAGGTAAGTGGTTTTTGTTTTTTTTTTTAAGACTACCACTACCTCTAGCATCACTGGGGAGCTTTGAGCATGAAAAGAGCACTGCAGAGGGAGAGAAAGTGTGGATGTGGCTAGGAACCTGCCAGCATTCCAGACCTCGGGCCATGCTTTCAAACACATACTCGCTGTCTGCTTTTTGAAGGATGCTGTGTCTTTGGCTGCAGCCCTCCATGCTGATCAGGAGAGATGAGGACCACTAGGACCACTGCAAGGGTTCAGAAAGGGCCCATTCAGTTTGTCAAGGAACCCAGCTCACAGCTGGGGTCCTCCTCAACAGGCCCTATTTGAAAGCGAAAGGGAAAGTTGCTCAGTCCTGTCCGACTCTTTGCGACCCCATGGACTATACAGTCCATGGAATTCTCCAGGCCAGAATACTGGAGTGGGTAGCCTTTCCCTTCTCCAGGGGATCTTCCCAACCCAGGGATCGAACCCAGGTCTCCTGCATTGCAGGCGGATTCTTTACCAGCTGAGCCACCAGGGAAGCCCAACCCTATTTGAATCCACTCTGAAATCTTCTTTCCTTTTAAGGATTTTTTTTTTTTTAATGTGGATCACTTTTTTCTTTAGACTTTATTGAATTTGTTACAATATTGTTTCTGTTTTATGATTTGGTTTTGTGGCCACATGGCATGTGGGGTCTTAGCTCCCCAACCAGAGACCGAACCCACATCCCCTGCATTGGAAGGCAAAGTCTTAACCACTAGACTGCCAGGAAGTTCCCCCAGACCCCTCTCGAAGGGGATTCCTTCCGCCATCGTCTCCATCTAGACCTTGACCATAACCTCCCACCTACCTCCGACCCAGGGGTCTGCAGGCTCAGCCCACGCGCTGATCATCCTACACCACAGCTTCTGCCAGCGAACCGCCTTAAGTTAACCACCTTCTGTTTCAGCTTTCCCCTTACTAACCTCCATGGGCTCCCCGCTGATGACAGCAGCGGTTCCCTAAATTCCTCTCTCCTGCCCTATATGGTGTCTAAAGAAGACCAAGACATTTTCATCAATGCCTGTGACCAAAGTGGGCTCTCCCACTAGAGCTGGGGTGGGGAGGGCCTGATCTTCTGTCAGGATTGAATCAGGACTTACGGAGCGGTTTGTAGTTGGAAAAGGAGCTTTCTAAATGAGTACTCGAGCCCCATCATAGTCTGACCCAATCCACCTTGCCCGTCTGGTGGCCAATCCTCCTCGCATCCTGTTCCCCTAACTCCCCGTCTCCAGCCACAGTGGACATCAAGACCAAGACTGAGGCACATCTGTGCCTCTGCACACGCTGTTCCCTGGACCTGGAGTTCCTCTAACCACCGGCTCACGTGGCTGAGCTCTCCCTGCTCCTCTGCTTCCCTCGGAGCCTGCCCCCTCCCAGGGGCCTCGGGGCTGGTTGTCTGTCCTTTTGACACACTTATCACACCACGACAGTTGTTCAATCCCCTCCCTTGAGACTGTCTGGATACAGGGACTCCACTCATCCCATCTATCAAGATGGTAGCCACCTCGGTGCCCAGCAAGACTCAACGATAGAACTAAACTGGAAGAGGGATGCCGAAATTCTGCTCTCTTGCTGCTGCCACTGGAGCCATCCCGCCTGCCCTCCTCTTCCGCATCCTGCCTGCCCGGCTGTGGGGCAGCCCCTCATCCCCTTGCCGCCCCCAGGCCTCCTCCCTTGCGAACTCCGGACGGCTCCGTGACTCTGGCGGCTGTGATTTACAACTGCATTTAGCTGAATCTAATCAGAAGTGTGAATACTCCCCTTCTATCTGGCACACATCATCGGAGCTCTAATTATTCACACATTTTGGCAAGCGTTCTGGTGTTCCCCTACCAAGCTCCTAATCCCAGCAGATCAGTTAAAATAAATGAAAGAGAGAATCAAAAGGCACTTTAAAAATTCAACTGTTCTCCAAATGAGTTTGAACAGGCTCCAGATAACTAGTGGTTGCAGCTGACTGGCATTTAAAATATAAGAACCCTTCGGCCCAACCCCCACCCCAAGTCCCTTCCTGTATACCCCCTGCATATAAAAACATGATTCTCCCCTATTTAAGAGAAACATTGGAGAGCAGGGCCCTGACATGTTTTCAATGATCTGCATGAAAAAAACCCAAGAAAATATGAGTCACCTCCCCAAGATTCAATCAGTGCCAAAAGCAGTTCTGCTGTTTTCCACATAGGTAAGACGACACCAACCCGGGCCTAATGATCACAGCTTTCCGCAGGCACCTATTACAGAGCTCCCCAAGCGCAGGAAGTCATTACAGCAAAAATGAAAGCCATGGACCAAGCTCAGGATTTGAGAAAAGTTTTCAGATGCACAATGCTCTCATGAATGCAAACACATGCAGCCAGTACAGGCCTGGCATCTGCAGGTTTAAGGAAAGCTGTATGTGAGGCTCCCCACACTCCCGCCCTTGCTGCTGGCCTGGACTTCTCTCCCCGAAGATCCTCAAGTCTTGCACAGGCCTGGTCCCCGCCCCCCCGCCCCCTGACCCTCAAGTCTAGCGCCTTTAGCCCCTTCCACTCTTTGTTCAAATGTCTCCTTTGAAAAGACCTTCCCTGGCCGCCCTACTTAAGACAGCAGGCACTCTGGGTCCCCTTCCTGCTCCCTCTTCCCCTCGGCACGTGGACTCTGACCCCTTATGCATTTTACTCACGTGTTCATCATCGGCCCCTCCCCCACCAGAATGCAGGGATTCTCAACTCTTCTGGCTGCTACTGCCTGGAGAAGCAGCACCCAGCGTGTAGCGGGTGCTCAGTAACTCTGTTCATCAAAGAGTGAACTCCTCCTGACGCCCTGTGTGGGTCTTCGAGACCCAGCCCCAGAAACCTGCCATCTCATCCTCGCCCGCCTCGTGTCTGAGCAGGCTGGCTGTCGGGGAAGATGCCAAGTGCAGGATCAGAAACGTGAGATTTGGCCGAGGGGATCACCCGTCCTGAATTCTTGACTTGGTTTTGTTCCTCACATGCTGGGAAACTTGACTTCTGTCCTCGTAGTGTTAAGATCAGGAGAGTATACCAAGATAAACTATCTTCTGCTATTACTAGAAAAAGTGAAAGAAGTGAAAGTTAATTGCTCCGTTGTGTCCAACTCTTTGCGACCCCATGGACTGCAGACCACCAGGCTCTTTTGTCCATGGAGTTCTCCAGGCAAGAATACTGGTAGCCATTCCCTGGGTCACTCCAGGGGATCTTCCCGACCCAGGGATCGAACCCAGGTCTCCCCCAATGCAGGCAGATTCTTTACCAGCTGAGTCACCAGGGAAGCCCTTATTACTAGAAAGTTCACATAAAATCACAGGCGAGAGAGAACTTGGCAAAGCTCAAGGCACTCTCCACATGCAAGAGGATACTATTCTCCCAAGATATGGCAGCGCTGTCAGTTTGACTCTTCCCAAAGCTAAGTACACTTTTTGATACAGAACGTAACAAGTACATCGATCCACGGTTACATGTAAGGGTAACACTGAGACCCTTCAACCATTCTTCCACTTTGGGTGGGAAGGAGGGGACATATGTGTACATATGGCTGGTTCACTTCCTTGTACAGAGGAAACCACCATAACGCTGTAAAGCAAGTCTGCCCCAGTTAAATTCAAAAACAAAAAACATTTGCATGAGAGCTGGGATGGCAGCAAAGAGGAGAGAGCATTACCAACTTCTGCTGCAACTATGGCTTCCCTAACCTCATCCCTCTGAGAGGCTGGAGGTAACTGTGCTTCCTGAGGCAGGACAGGACCCCTGGGCACATAAGCGGGTATGTGCCGTGGCTGATCAAGTAAGCTAGATTGAAAGCACAGATTAAGGTTTGAAAATTCTGGTTATTTGGGACCTTCTCATCTGAGCCCTGCTTTTAGCGGAGGGGGTGGACTTGTAAATTCGAGCTGTGTGTGTGTTTTCTTCCCCCCAATGGTTATTCATAGGAGAGAAGGTTGTTTAGCGTTGCGCAGGGCTGCTCCCCGGCTCCCTCCCAGGTGCCCTGCGTAACTGAGAGACTTTTGTTACTAGTGTCGGCAGGAGACCAAGGAAAATATCCCCCCACTTGTCTATTTATATAAAATACTCCCGCCATTCATATGTCTTTGCGTTGGGGGTAACAGCCGCACAGCGTAGATGTTGATGTTTCATGCATGTGAAATAACACAGTAGAAACCTACTTTAAAAAATGACTTTTCTTCGGTGTCACCATGGAAACTAGCCAACATAATCTCTCCACACCTAACTCTGGGGGGGTAAGGAATAACAGTGACTTGTGGAGGGGGGGGAATCAAAACATCGAAAACGCTCATAAATTCTGTTCTGTGCCAAAACGTTTAACATGAGACATTTTTCCTCTGCTTTGGGCTGGATGTCAACCTGTGATGCCTACTTTTTGAACTTTGTTTGATTTTCAAAACTAAAGAAAAAAAAAAATCCAATTGGGAAGCTTAGTGAAGTTCCTATCAAGAAACGAATCACTTCAAGGCCTACAAGAGCCTTCAGCCTGTTCTCGTCAGTGGACTTGAGACCGAGGCTACAGAGAAAAGGAGAGACAGCAGCTGGTGGGACTGAAGAGTCAAGGGTTGGGGAGGGCAGTGGGGATGTGGGGAGCTTGTTAAAAGAGGAAGAAAGTGAGGGTCAGTCCCAATTGTGCTTGTCATTCTGATCGTGGCTCTGGTCTCCACAGTACCCAGATCCTGGCATTTTCTTCACCCTGCATCCCATACAAGCGCTTCAGGAAGGTGGCTCTTTATTGGCTGAGTCAACCTGAGGCTCACTATGCTTTTCAAGAGCTATAGAAAGAATACTCTGTCAGAGTCTGACTACTAGTAATTTTGGAAAATATATGTATGCCCAAACCTAGACACTGAAGGGAAAGATTAAAGAAAGCAGGGATTTCCCAGATGTTTGTTTCTTTGAAAGTCATTCATGGTTTAAGAAGACAAGTTTGGACTTTCCTGGTGGTCCAGTGGTTGGTAAAGAATTTGCCCGCCAGTGCAGGGCACGTGTCTTCGATCCCTGGTCTGGGAAAATCCCACCTGCCGTGGAGCAACTAAACACGTGCACCATAGCTACTGAGCCTAGGTGCCTAGAGCCCGTGCTCCACCCCGAGAGAAGCCACCAGAATGGGAAGCCCACACGCTGCAACTGGAGAGTAGTCCCCATTCACCACATCTAGAGAAAGTCCACGAGCAGCTACAAAGACCTACCGCAGCCCAAAATAAATAAATAAATAAAACTTAAAAAAAAAAAAAGAATACAAGTTTCTAAGCAATGATTTCCCTTGATTCTCAACTAAAAGTGCTCTTGGGGCAGATGAGAAATTGGCGACAAAGATCAGTTCTGCCAGGTAAAGGACCATTTTATTTTGAAATCAAATGTTTTACTCTGTGAAAGTCACTAAGTTGTGTCTGACTCTTTTATACAGTCTGTGGAATTCTCCAGGCTAGAATACTGGAGTGGGTAGCCTTTCCCTTCTTCATGGGATCTTCCCAACCTAGGGATCGAACCCAGGTCTCCCGCATTGTGGGTGGATTCTTTACCAGCTGAGCCACAAGGCAAGCCCAAGAATACTGGAATGGGTAGCCTATTCCTTCTCCAGTGGATCTTCCTGACCCAAGAATCGAACTGGGGTCTCCTGCCTTGCAGGCAGAATCTTTATCGACTGAGCTATCAGGGAAGCCCAATGATTTCCCTTGATTTTCAACTACAGTGCTCTTGGTGGAGATGAGAAATTGGTTACAAAGATCAGTTCTGCCAGGTAAAGGACTGTTTTATTCTGAGTCTTGGATGACTGGTTCAAAGAGGAAGCTGATTTCAAATCACATGATCCTTTCCATTTATTTATTTCAAAATTTTAACTTCAGGATTTGCTGCCATATATCCTTCCTATTTTCATGGTCGAGTTTTTTGGCAGAGGCTATTTCTTCTCCTGCCCTATCACATTACACTTCTTTCTGGTCAGTGGATTTTATTTAATTCCCTGGAACTACATCTCAGTTCTCAAAACTGTTCCCTATCCCTCCAAACATCCTAGTAATAACAGTGCTTTTAGTCTATTATAATACAATGTGAAATCAGTATCTGTTTTCAAAGGAATTAGTAGACCTTCCAAGAAAGGTTATTTAACCAAGCAGTAGAAAGAGTAGAAAACTAAAGACTGTATGTTAGAAGTCACGTTCAGGCTAATTCTCATGCTTTGTTAATGTTCCTCCTAACATTTGCTCTGATCTCTCAATCACGGTTACACAGACGGCACACTTGGGGGAAAAGAGTATGTTCCTTAAAAAAATAACAGAATCAACTTTTTTCACTAAGAACATAAATCCCGAGAACTGGGCAGAAAGTCTGAGACAAAATACTGTAATGAAATCCAGAGGAGCGGGTTATAGTGAAGACTGCCTCTCACAACCAGCCTTGAGACCTGACTTAGCTGCTTGAGCATTATTGATCTCTCCATCCAATCATTCTGCTGCCCAGCCTGGTCACAGGTAAGTGTGTGTGTGAGCCTGTGCACTGTTGTGCTGGACTCTCTGCAACCCCATGAACTGTATAGCCTGTCAGCCTCCTCTGTCCATGGGATTTCCCAGACAAGGATCCTGGGGTGGGTTGCCATTTCCTTCTCCAAGGGATCTTTCCGACCCAGGCATCAAACCTGTGTCTCTTGCGTCTCCTGCATTGGCAGGTGGGTTCTTTACCAGCTGAGCTACTGGAGAAGCCCCACAGATACATCGATTCCAAAGAAGCACTTCTGTGCTATTGCAGGGAAGCCCCTATCCCACTGCTGGAGACAGACAAGACACTGTCTGTCCCTGACGGAGATCACATACCACCAGGGCTCATACATCATTTTCCTCTTTCCATTTCTCAGCTCCTAACAGTCACCTTGCCTTGAAGTATAAGCGTACCCTCCCGACACATTCCTCCCTGAGTTCCTGGCTCTGAGCATATACACTTACAAATGCAGAACAAGGAGGCATGCATCTGTATCAGCAATTACTGAGCAGGAACATTTTAAAAAATAATATTCAGTGGCATGAAAAGAAATATAGTATGTAGAAGAGGGAGAGGGAAATTACTTGGGGAGGGTAGATAAACATGCACGGCGTGGATAAAAATGCAAAAGTGTATTATAATTTATTCATTAAATCCAGCATGAGAGAACAACGTTCTCTCAGGAACACCCAGCAGAGGGCTAAACTTCCAGGACATTCCTCTTTCCTGGCAGAGCTTCAAGCGCGGTGTCAGTGGGGTCCCAGGGTGCCTGGTGTTGGTCTTGCTATGATCCAGGGCCACCCTCTTGCCCAGAGTGGTTTGTGCAGTTGGCTCAGATGGTGGTTCACAGAGACTTCCAGCACCCAGCTCCTGCCTGGGGTCCCAGGAGGCAGCACCTCTGGGCTCTGGGCCCCACTGTGTCTGGAAGCAGCTGTGTGACCTTGAGCAAGTCCTTTGGCCTCCCTGGTCTTCAGCTTTTTCATTTCTCGGGAAAGTACTGACTTAGGTCACCCCTCGATCCCAAACTGGCAGTGAGGAAGCGGTAAGATGACGCATGGGAGAATGTTCTGAAAATGCCAGGTCAAACACAAGTGCTTGATTCCCTCACCCCCGAGGGATCTCACCCCCCACCGCAGGCTTCTGCTCCTCACTCTGTTCCCACTCTCGCCCCCGTTTTCCTGCCCTTTCAGATAGTCCTGCCTTGTGTGCACCGGCGTCATGGCAGAAGCAGCCAGCACCTGGCGGGCAAGGCAGCTGGATGCGCTCAAAGGCTGTTTTGGGGAAAGGGAGGGCTTCTGGTATGTGAAGCCAACTGTCTTGGAGCTTGGAGAACCCCAGAGGAGACTCAGTCTTTACTGAGGGTCAGCATCCGCCAGCCCCAGCAGGGCAGAGACTCCTGACCTAACTGCTGCTGTCCAACCTGGGGTACTTGGGGTCTATGCTGGGAGGGCCACCTCGGGAATTAGCCTAAGGAATCCAGGAGCCATGGAGACCCGAGGGCCCCACAGCCAACCCTGAAATTTCCTGGTACCTCCAGCTCTTACCAGGTGTCAACCTGTCAGTGGGGTTTTCTTCTGTGTTTTTAATTTCCCATTGAATGCCTTGCTCTCGTGGACACAAGGACACTCAGGTAAATAAAGACACAGATGCCCAGAGTCTTGCCACTCAGCTTGGCAGGCAGGGCATGCCCACCTGCTTTGACCATTCCCTGCCTGCACTCCTAGGCCCTTATTAAGTATGTGTAGTCATTTAAATCCTCACCACGACCCTATGAGTGAGCCACTCTCAATTTGCTCATTTTATAGATGATAAATTTAGGGGTACAGAGGGAAGGTGACTTCCCAGGGGGCACTAGAGGTAAAGAATCTGCCTGCCAATGCAGGAATGCAATAGATGTGGGTTCAATCCCTGGGTTGCAAAGATCCCCTGGAGAAGGAAATGGCAACTTACCCCAGTATTCTTGCCTGGGAAATCCCAAGGATAGAGAAGTCTGGAGGGGCTACAGTCTGTGGGGTCGCAAAGAGTCGGATATGACTTAACGCACAGCCATACCACATGGGGGAAGGTAACTTGCCCAGGACCACAGGGTCTGGCTCCAGAGTCCATATTCAGGTGAAACATCACCTCTCAGGATGCTGGGGCAGAGAAGAAAGAGAGATTAAGGACGAACTAGTTCTAACAAGAGCAGCAGAGACAAGCCAGGAACTCCTGTGGGTGAAAGACTGAAGGACCTTGTCCATAGATTTCACAACGCCAGCCGCCGGTCCTATGCCTGGGGGTGAAGACCTGCCCGCGACGCCTCCCAGGCTCTCTCAGGTGTTGTGTGGGCTCCTATTGATTTGGAAGCTGTCAGTGAGCAGGCGGGCTCTGATAAGCATCTGCTGCTATGAACATTGAGGCGCCTCTTTAAGAAAGAAAAAAAAGAGCCCCACTTCCAGCGGCATAGAAACCAAGGCAAGGATGACAGCAGAGTCCCAGGACGGCCTCAGATCAGCTTCGAAATCTGTGAGCCCAACTGACCAGGCCTGCAGGTTGGGAGGGGAGAAGCAAAGTCTCCAAATGTTCTGGGGGCTGGCAGACTCATGCCTGTTAGAGTTACTCACTGTCCAAACACATTCAGGAGTGTTTTGAGGCAGTTCAGGTGCCCTGAAACACGTGTACCGGTCAAGAGCATATCTAATCAACACGAGCACTGGGAACTGTGCCATAAGGAGAGGTGAGTGGGGTGTGAACACTGGCCCTGGGTCATTGTAGAAAGTGACACTCCTGCTCAGCACCTCATTCAAGATCCCCTGGAGGAGCAAACGGCAACCCACTTCAGTACTGTTGCCTGGGAAACCCCATGGACTGAGGAGTCTGGCAGGCTACAGTCCATGGGGTTGAAAGACAGTCAGACATGACTGAGTGACTGAGCAGCACACACGCGCCTGATTCCAGGCAGTCTTTCTAGCCTCACTGTCTTCTACTCCAAGTCCCTCTCCCCATGAGCCCCCCAAACCCACATTTAACTAGCAAGTCATTTTCTGAATGTCATACTCTCCATTTCTGCTTGCTGAACTCCTGTTCTGATTATCCTTTAAAGGCCTGTGAGATCTGTACTGATAACACCGTTTTCATTCTTGATAAACACCGTTTTCATTCTTGATATCCTGGTATTGGTGTGTCTTTCCCCTTATCAATCTAGCTAAGCGTTTCTCAATTGTCTGCTTCCAGTTTCTATAATAACTGCTGTTTTCTTTACTACTTCCTTCTTCTCATTTTATTTGTGCCCTTCTTTTTCTACCTTCTCATTGTGGAACCTAGGTCACTGAGGTTGAACCTTTCTTCTCTTCTAATATAAGCATTTAAAATGATCAATTTCTCTCCGACCACTACTTTAGCTGAAACCCATAGATTTTGATACCTAGCACTCTTATTACCATTTAGTTAAAAATAATGTCAAATTTCCCTTGTAATTTCCTCTTTGATCCATATTTAGGAATCTGTTTAATTTCCAAATAGGTGGGGTTTTCCTGGATGTCTCATTGCTCTTGATTTCTAATGAACTTGTAGCTTCACAGCCCCCTCAGATACTGCCCCCCTCCCCGACTCCCACCCTGGGATCTTCCTTTTCCTTGGGTCAGAATCAGACCATAAGCTTCATGAGGACACGGGCCATGCTGCTTATTTATGCTGTGTCTCCAGTGATTAGGTCAGTGTCTGCTCCACATAATGTTCTCAATAAATACTTGTCAAGCGGTTGATGACTTCTTCTTGCATACTTTCCAAGCCCTCTGTAACCGTCTATGTAACTGAACTCATTATCCAGGTTCAGGTCGGCCTCACCAAGGAAAGGTCAGGTGTAGAAGGTCCTTGAATTTTACAGTCTCTCCAGGGCTTGGTCCAGAGCTGACACAAGTCGGGGCAGGGGGTGGGGGGTGGTGGGCTTTAGTAAAGGACACCTAAGCAATGGTTCTTTATAGGAAATCCTGATCTTCTAATATTTATGGGAGTGTCTGATGAGGCTCTGAATTTAAGGGCCATCGACAGTATAACTGATGGCATATTTAACAGCAGATATTGGCTGGGAAAAAGTCAGTTTCTCCTGCTGCAATGAGATGCTTCTGCTGGTGATCAAAGGCATCCATTCAGCCGCCCACTTTCCACGACATCTAGGAAAATTAGAACCACATTTGTGTTTTTCTCAGTAACTTCCTTTAGCTTATAATACTTGATAGTGTTTCTCAGCCTCTTTTATTGATTGATTGCTTTCTCCCAGATGGTGCTGTTTGGGGTCTCAAAGTATTTGTGTTTTTTTGGTTGGTTTCCTCAGGTTCATTTACAAAGTTAGGTGGGATCAATCACCACAAGGTTGTGGTGGGATCAACCACATAGGTGGTCAATTAAATTTCTCTGAACAGGACTGTCATCATTCCATTAGGGAGCTAATTAGAAGTCTTCCCTTCTGGTTGGTGAAGAAAATGCGAACTTTCCCTCTGTGCAGGGGAATGGTAAGGGAAGAGGGTGCCCTGGGGACAGGCGGGACTGAGAGGTGGGCCCGTCTGGCCTCTCACTTGGGAAGGTGCTTTGCCAGCCCCGGGCTGGGGCTCCGTTAATTGGTTCCAGGGCTTCCTGCTTTCCTGAAGGTCTACAGATTTTCCCTCAGGCTGTTTAGAAAGGCTAAGAGGTTCTCCTAGGCAAAGGGATGAGCATGTTTGGGGGCAGAAAGAACCCTGAGAGCCAGGACAACCCTGGGCTTCCCTGGCAGTTGGTAAAGAACTGGCCTGCCAATGCAGGAGATGGGGGTTCGATCCCTAGGTCCGGAAGATCCCCTGGAGAAGGAAATGGCCATCCACTCCAGTATTCTTGCCTGGAGAATTCCACGGACAGAGGAGCCTGGCGGGCTACAGTCCACGGGGTCACAAGAGTCAGACATGACTGGGTGCCTAAACCACCTCCACCCTCAGGACAACCCTGATGGCTTAAACCAGGCTGCTCCAAGAGGAGAAGCGAGAGCCAGTGAAAGGGCTGGGGACAGAAGGTCGCTGAAAGAAAGGGACTCACTGAGGCTGAAGCTCTAGGGACACGAAGGCCTGGCTTATGGGAAAGGATACCAGAGTGTGGAGGATAGGAGAACAGAGCTGAGGAGCTGCATGGCAAAGAAAACAAGAGAAACGAGGACAGTTACAAGATGGACAAGGTCACAGACAGAGTGGAGATTCCGGTCAACAGGCTGCTGTCAGCCTGAGAGGGAACAAAGGCACAGGCTGCCCTTGGAACGCCTGGGGCACTCTCCCCACCTGGCAGCTGAAGTGGAGGAAGCCAACCAACAACATTCCCGGGTGACTTCCCAGGCAGCATAGTGGTAAAAAAGCCGCCTGCCAGTGCAGGAGACGCAAGAGACTCAGGTTGGATCTCTGGGTTGGGAAGATCTCCTGGAGTAGAAACCACTCTAGTATTCTTGCCTGGAATATTCCATGGGCAGAGGAGCCTGGTGAGCTTCCGTCTGTGGGGTTGCAGAGTCAGACAAGAATGAATAACTGAGCATGCGTACACACACACACACACAGTCTCACATATGCACACACAACCAACAGGAAATGCCAGGTTTTGAAAACCAGCCCCTGTATGCCCATGCTGGCCCCCAGCACTCCTCAGCTTGGAGAGTTGGCCTGGGGGGTTCTGGGGCGGTTCTCCAGCCCTCCAGGACAGGAAGCCTCCTGGATGAGACGCACAGGTGGTCCGGCACCTCCAGCCCTAACTTCTCTGATCCTTGCACAATGGCCTGCAGGGCGTCGCCTTTGTGCCATCTCCAGCAGCCCTTGGGAGGGAGAGTTCCCATGGCGACCCAGGAAAGAGCTCTGTGCCAAGTGGCAGAATTTGTGCAGACCACCAGGTCTCTCATCAGAGCCCCCCACCAGGGGCTTCCCTCTCTGAACATCACAGCCCCCGCCTCCCGTTTCCCACAACAAGCACCCAGGCTCCTCCTCGTCCCTGTTTTAATGGTTGAAGACACGCACACCAAATGCTTCCTAATTACCACTTTCATGGCAGATGCAGTCATTTCCTTGGATTTTACTGCCATTAGTTTTCCTCACCGATTTATCCTTAGCTACTCTCCTTGAATCTTGCCTGCCTCCCCCGAGCCCTCTCCTCCTCGCTCCTCACGGCTTGTCAGCACGCCTCCAATCCCCGGGAGAGATGGAAAGCCTTGTAGAGCCCACTGCGCAAACACACATTCCTATTCATTTATCACATTTAGCATGCGCACTTCCACTCTCATCAAAACCAGCCCCAGCTCGCTAACTCATTTCCCTCTCCCAATTACAAATTAGTCCATTAGGCTGTCTGCAGTAGGCCCTCTGCTGCATCTTGGTAATGGCTTCTGAGATTTCCATCATAATCGCAATGGCTCCCCATGCAGCCATGAGGGCAGATGGAGGCCGCTAGTGGGTAATGAGGTATCACGCTACCAAAGGGCACAGCCCTGGGCTCATTATTTAGTCTTGGCTGTTTTGTGAAAACAACAAGAAAGGTAAAATGCTGAAGGGAACACTTTAGCATATTAAATTAACACTTCTGGAAAATTCTCTCTGTAAACATGCCATATTTTCCCTTTACGCAATGTCCCCTGTGCCAGAGCATATACTATGGAGGGCTGGCTGGAAGAGGGGGTGTGGGGGGGGGGGGGGATGAGAAAAGACGGAAGGAGAGGAAAGGAGGGGGATGGGAGAGAAATGAGTCAGAAAAAGAGGGGAGAAACAAGGCACTCGAGAACATTTTGCAGCGTGCTGGAGGTCTTCACTAGGCAGCCGGTATCCTCTCCCAGTGAGGCTCATACCCCCTCCCCACGCCCATCAGCGCAGGCTGTGACCAGCAGCCAGCCTCACCTAACGATGCTCTGTCACTTAAAACCGGTTTGTCACCATGCCCGCAGAGCAGACCAAGTTCTGTTGGCTGCAGACTTTAAGAGATGCTGGTCTCCTATTTTACTTTTCTTAGAGAAGATACATACATACATACATATATATATATATATATATATATATATATATATATATAAATATATATAAAATCCATAGACCCAATGCCACCGCCACCACCACTCCTGACAACAAAAACCTGATCTGAGATGCTGCTACGCAGACACTTGCCAATAGGTAATGGTTTATTAAACACTAACTTGGGCCTGGCTCTGTGCTAAGCAGGTCACACACATGACTACCAGGAGCTCACTCAGCCTTCACAAGGTCTCTGTGGGGCAGGGCTGGTGTTGACCACGAGTTCAAAGTGGTGGCTTTCCTGAGGGCACCGGAGAGACAAGAAGAGAATCCAGGCAGCATTACTCCCCAGCCCACCCCCTGAACCTCTGCTGCACTACCAGGACTGGCCAGTCCTCTTGGGGGCCTGTCCCTTCCAGTGCTGACCCTCCCTAGTCCCCAGGGGCACTAACCTTACCACCTCTGACCTCCACACCCCCACCCAAGCCTCCTGCACATTTGTGGGAAGGTTCCCTGGACAGAGGCCCACTTCCAATTTAATAGCATTTTTCCTTGATGTTATCAATTCTTGCAGAACTGATAGAACTGATAGGATAGTTTATCCTCGAGTTTATCCTTTCCCACCCCCAAGGCCCCCAGCCTTAGCATGTTATTGCTTCCACACATGGCAGCCTCTGGAGGCTGGCCCTTCATCTTTCATGTGGAGTTGATTCAGATTCCTTGGAATCTGTCTATGTCTCCTTGCTCCAGGTGCCAGCATCCTCTCCAGACAGGAACGACAGCAACTATAAATGCCACTGTGAGGGAATGCCACGGGAACAAATAGGTCTTCTCATCGGAGCCAATCCCGGCAGAGGTGATGAGCCCACTGTGGTTTTGAGGAAACACAGGTGTGAGTCTCAAGGAACCAGAGGTATTTCTACTGATAAAAGTGTCATAAATAATAACACAGTGGACCTATTTCTGAAAGCCTTTTTTTTGCTGCTTTCAAAAGAGTCGTCCTAAACCATTCCTGAAATGCTTGAGGCTGATCCAAAACCGATCATCCCATTCTGTCCTTTATTGGCTCTTAAATCCAAGACCGTACTGCTTCCCTCTGAAGGGCTGGAAGAGCTTTCTCATCCATTATCTCATTCATCCCCACAATGACACTGTGAGCCAACAAGGGAAGGCTGTAATTATCCCCAGGACTCAGAAGAGGGAGGTAACTGGCTTGTCTAAGAGCCAGAATGAAAGCAGAGTCCCTAATTCCCAGTCAGGGGCTCACCTGCCCCCCCACAACCCCCCTCATGGTTCTGCAGCTCCAGAAGGCCATGGATGCTCTTCCAACTAACAGTTCAGCCCCAGTCCTGCTCTGGTAAAAAAAAACATAAGGTCAGTTTAGTAAAGCCTGACCTCTAAGAGTCAGGAAATGGCCTAAGTTCAGGGTTCAGGATGGGTCTGGTTGTCAGTAGAGTGGGGAACCCTTCAACTTTGCTAGGCTGTAAAATACAAATTTATGAGCTGTTTTTGTTAAATTCCGATATGGACTTTTGAAAACGAAAAGGATGGATGGGTAGATGGCAGCAAGATGTTTAATCAATGTCATAAAATATAACATTCATTGGGCTTCTAAAATGAAATTAATAATCTGTGTAGAAGTATCATTAGGAGATAAGTGACATTTCAGGCTTTGATTTGTAACTTGCAACAAATCTCACTTCCATATAATTTAAGCATTTTTAGGGATATCCATCTTTATTAAAAAATACCCAAACCTTTACCCCTCTGCTTCACAATGAAGCCTTTCTTTCCCTCCAGGACCCAGCACTAAATAAAAAAAGGATACATTATCATATACATGCTTTAAATTAATGAAGACAGAAATATCATATTTAAATTAAATCAGGGATTTCTCACTTGCTGCTTATCAGGGGAACTTAGCTATCTTTAATAAGTTTTTTTTATTCTTTTTATCTGAGACTTGGGGCTTGATCTGGCTCTATCTGAACGGATGAGACATCTCACTTTCACTCAGAAGGCTAAAGCAAGATATAGAGAGAAATGTCGTTCTCCTACATAAATTCTAGCACCATAAAATAATGTTTCAGAGCTGGAAGAGACCTTAAAATCACCTAGCCTTAGCTCTTCATTTTACAGATGAGGAAACTGGGTCCAGGGAGAGCGAGCCTGAGGAGAGAACAGTCCAGGCTTGGAACCAAGCTGTTTAACCAGTGACGCTTTTCCCCTTCTGCAAGTCAACACTGAAGGGCGGAAATGAAAGCTGGAAATCATGGGCATTTGGAGTCTGTTTTCTTTTCTTTTTGTCTCACTTTGGTTTATTCTGGAAGAGGGAAGTAGAGGAGCAAGTGACATGTTGTCACTTAACCAAATGACAACAAGGAGAGTAAGGGAACTTAGTTCATGTGCGTCATGCTCAAAGGTCAACATGACATAGGTTTATCCCAATCAAATAGTCCTTTGCTTTTCACACAAGTGAAAGGTGGGGGAGGGTGCTTTGTCTCTTCTGGATAAATGAGAGCACACAGGGAAAAAAATATACCCTTTCAGGGAAGGGACAGTTAGGGAGTTTGGGATGGTCATATTCACATTGCTATATTTAAAATAGACAACCAACAAGGACCTACTGTATAGTACAGGGAACTCTGCTCAAAGTTATGTGGCAGCCTGGATGGGAGGGGGATGTGGGGGGAGAATGGATACATGTGCCAACAAAGGTCGTTACAGTCAAAACTACAGTTTTTCCAGTAGTCATGTATAGATGTGACAGTTGGACCATAAAGAAGGCTGAGTACCGAAGAACTGATGCTTTAAAATTGTGGTGCTGAAGACTCTTGAGTCCCTTGAACAGAAAGGAGATCAAGCAAGTCCATCCTAAAGGAAATCAACCCTGAATATTCATTGGAAGGACTGATGCTGAAGCTCCAATACTTTGGCCACCTGAGGCAAAGAGCCAACTCATTGGAAAAGACCTTGATGCTGGCAAAGATTGAGGGCAGGAGGAGAAAGGTGCAACAGAGGTTAAGATGGTTGGACGGCATCAATGACTCCATGAACATGAGTTTGAACAAACTCTGGGAGACAGTGAAGGACAGGGAAGCCTGGTGTGCTGCAATTCATGGGGTGGCAAAGAGTCGGACATGACTTAGCAACTGAACAACAGCAATCTGTATGGCTGAGTTGCTTCCCTGTTCACCTGAAAATATCACAACTTGGTTAAACGGCTATAGCCTAATACAAAATAAAAAGCTCAAAAAAACATGTAAAATATTAAAAAAATACTCCTGGTCAAAGCTGCCCTATTAAGAAATGGCTGGCTGCAAGGATTCCCAAGTCGTAGGGCCCCAGATGACCTGCCATCCGTCCCGAGTCCCTCTAGACTGGTCCCCAACCCCTCTGTCAATGTCTCCCAACATGTACACCAAGAAGGGACTGTGCAGAACTTCACAGAAAAGTAAGCATTAAAAAACAACAGAAAATGGACTTCCCTGGTGGGCTAGTGGCTGAGGGGCTCAGGTTCGATCCCCGGTCAGGGAACTAGATCCCACATGCCACGACTAAGAGTTCGCATGCTGTAACTAAAGATCCCCAGTGCCACAAGTAAGAGCTGGTGCAGCCAAATAAACACGTTTAAAAACGCAACAGAAAAACAGATCACATATGACATACTTCAAAATTGTGAGTTCTGCATAGTTATCCTTCTCGGAATAGAAATAAATGTAATTCTACACTTAAGAATAGGCTTCCTTGGAGGCTCAGACAGTAAAGAATGCAGGATACCCAGGTTCAGTCCCTGGGTTGGGAAGATCCCCTAGAGAAGGATGTGGCAACCCACTCCAGGATTCTTGCTTGGGAAATCCCATGGACAGAGGAGCCTGGTGGGCTACCGTCCATGGGGTCAGAAAGAGTCAGACAAGACCGTATCACTAAGCATGCACGCACACTGAGAAGTGTGCATAAGAGGCGTCTCTCTCTCTCTCCCTCCCCACCTATCTATTTACCTACTTGTCCCTCTGTCTGTCTGTCTCCCTCCCTCCCTCACGCCATTTCAGACAACTGGGGGAAATAAAGCAGTCACGGCAGGGAACACAATAATGTTCTTTACTTAAAATAGCCTGTTTTCCAGGATAAAGCTTCACTCAGCATCCATTTAGACTTTGGGATGAGAGTAACACAAATCACGGGGACAGCTTATAACGGGCGCCACTGTAAACACACTTTTCAGAGTTGAGACAGTCCCATCTTTAAAGGCCACCTGTAGAAGCTCCGTCCACACCCTCACCCCTAACATATTCTGATCCTTCGTCCAAGCAGCAGTGCTAACGCTTGCAGGGTCAGGGTTGGGGCCCCGGGCATCCCTTGACACAAAAGAGGAAGGGATCTGGTAAAACAGCAAATGTCCACGTGTCCAGGAGCTCCTTTAGGGCTGTGTGAGGATGTGAAACTGATTTTTATGGTTTTAAGAGCATTCGTGTGACTCCCGTTCATATTCTTTCTGCTTCTACCCTTCTCCTTGCCTCAAGTTCTTTCCCCTTGCTTGACCTCTAAGATCTGCCCTTAACTCAGATCTTCCCTCCCTTTCAGACTGTAATGGGGGCTGATCAGCGATTTGGGTGGTGGGTAGGGCCACCAGGAGCTTGTGTGAGAGAAATGGTGGCAGGAGGTCCCTGCGCCCTTTCAGCTTTGTCCTCCAGAAGTCTCGGGGAGGATCATTTGATGTGTCTCAGGAACATTTCCTCCTAACCCCCTGAAATTTCATTACAATCATTTATCTTCAAAGAAATCAAAACCCACCCCCTCCCCCCTCCTATGGAAAGGTTAGGTCTTTGCTCAAGCCCACGGACTTTAACCTCATAAATATTCCCAGCTATAAGATCTTATTAAGAAGGTATGTCTCCCAGGAGCATAAAACCATCAAGCTGTAAATTTTATTTAATTTCCCATGAGATCTTATGGCCTCATACATATAATTAGAGTGCAGTATAGAGCACTTTTTTGTGTTTTGTCAATAAATCACCAGGGAACAATCAACGTTTAAGAGGACAAGCTTTAATGATTTTTCAGACCCCTAAGCAGTCGTGCCTCCACAATGGCAAGCCAGTCTTTAACCTCATCTAACTAGGACTGTGGACTGTGGCGTCAGATAGGACCCCAAACACTTAATCCTATTAGATTCCCCAGCCCAGACAATCATGGCAGAACACCCAAGGGACGTATTGATTTTGATGTGGCCGACAGAGAAGACAAGTCGACCTACTGACAGTGCTTTATTAAGTGTTTACAAATTAAATATCTGAAGGTCTGTGACAGGCCCAGCTCAGTTAAACGGGCCACAGTGAGATGTGTGAACTGGACCCAAAGGGATACTGTGTGGAGTGTGAGGCGGCTTGGGGGAACGGCCGGGCAGGCCCTGCTCCCTCCACTTCAGTTCTGCAGAAAGTCAGAAGGCTGCAAGAGCAATTCCAGATGCACAGTTTGCTGTTGTTGTTGAGCTTGCTCTGATTGAAAGCCCATCGTGTGACATTTATTCAAGTTCTAAGAGGCTGATTCAATGACAGAGCTAACTGCTAATTTCTGCGTCCCTCAGTCAGGGCTCTAGAAGAAAGGATCCTGTTCCTTTGGGTTGTTTCTCATGCTGTGCTTTCTAAACAAATCCACAATCTGGTGGGCACAGAAGCTCTGAGCCCTCAGTTTTATATTGATAATTGGCTTAAAAGTTGAACCAGGTTCACTATTTTCCTAGAATTCCTCTCCTGCTCAAAAATATTGAAGAGGCCCCCAGTGTCGAAGCCAGGTGTTCAACACTCGTCATGGTCCACTCTGGGTGTGCCCTTCATGGTGATCTTCAGTGTGACCCCTGGGTTCCCCTAGACATGTCTCAGAGCCATCAAATGTGCATGGTCCCAACTAGTGGTATGCACATGCTGCCAGCTGAGCTGCCCAAATCTTACCAACCTTCGAGGCTGCTTCAATGTCTCCTTCTCCTTGAACTCTTCCCTTATCAGCCTGGAAATGATGTTCTCTGAGCTCCTCCGCGCTCATTGTTTCCTGGCAGCCCACCATGTTTCCCTCCGTCTGTCTAACTTCCCAACTAGACCAAGCTCCTCCACCTCTCTACTTTCACAAGGAGTCCCAGGTATGGGGTCCCAGCACAGAACAAGGCTGTGGACCGACCGACTCAAGGACCAGCTCGTCAGGTGCTCCTCGAGCGTCAGGAGCTTCTTGGGGTTGGTCTTGATCACCGGCGCCATCTGAGGATGCTCAGGAATGAAGATGCAAAGAATACTAAGTGGTCCCCTGCTGGCTTGGTTCAGACAGTCTTTCATCCAAAGTGACAAGACGGGACTGAAACTAGGTAAGGCTTAAGGACTTGTTTTGTTCTGTGAATTTATGATCTGTCAAAACACGCATCCAAGGGTACAGGCAACCATCTTGACAAAGACGCGTATCTTGTTATTTTATCATTTTTTCTGAGCTATTTCTACCTTAAAGTTCTGAATGACCCTGGAAATGGCACACCTGCTGAGGTGCCCGTGTTACCTTGTGTGCAACTCAGTGTGCCTGACGACCTGCATCTCTCTCTCTTTCACACACACAGAGTGAACATTTCTGTTTTACTTATTTTTTCTTGATCTCACTCTAGAGAGATCCATTCCAACAGAGCAATGGAGGCTAAAGTCAACTGAAGTGAGAGAGAGACTTTTCAGGATAATTTGGTCTGTTGCCTGCCTGCAAACAATTCAATCTCCTTCTGAAGTGTTTTCAGGCAGTCAATGCCATACTCTGTCTCAGACATCACAATTTTTCTTTTTTTTTCCTGAGGCAAATTGGTATTTACCGTGGTACCTAGCATACAGGAAGACCTCAAAAAAAAGTGAGCTGCTATTATTTTTATCATCTTTATGACATCTTTCTTTCCTGTGTTTCCCTTTCACCCTCTTCTCTCTTGGTTTCTATAGGCCTGGGGTTTTTCAAAGTGATCTCCAAGATGCTGACTTCGGGTTAGCACAGTGGGGAGGGAGTGCTCCGGGCCCGCAAACACGCACTTCTCTTTATAGATTAGGCTTCTGTCCCCATCACAGGTCCCATGAAATAGACGAACAGCTTAGCAGGTAAAAAGAGTTTGAAAACTATTGCTCTAGGCCAGGTGTCTAGTCTTTGGCATCATTCTTTTCAAGTACTAAATGACCAAAGAGTCATATGGTAAAAAATGATTTATGCAGGTGAACTGAAAATCAATCTATATTACAGAAGAAGAGCTATTCAATGTATCATTATTAATGTCTGCTCCCCTTCCCCACACATCTGGGCTGCTTGCAGAGGGCAGGGCTGTGGCTGACATTGCTGACTTGGGGGAAATGGCACGTGTAGGACATATTTGGGGCTTTCTGGGGAGAAAGACCAGTGCTTACTGTCCTTAAGAAAAGCTCCATGCCTTTGAGTATGCCCCTGAAGGGTCAGGGCGGTGCTAGATTTCAGAATCAAGCTCCATATAACAAATGACTGCAAATGGCCTTTTCCCCATCTTACACTGCAGTAATTCATAAAGCCCTCCAAGGGGATTTTTATGGCTTTATATTAATGTTCATTTAGGAAAGAAGTGAAAAGGGCATTGTCAAGATTTTAAAAAATCATTAAAGAGGGTGCTCACTTGGGTTAATAGTGATACCATAGCACACAAAAATGCACTGATATACCATAAAAATTGTTCTAAGATACTATTTTTTCCATCATTTTTATATGACCTCCTTTTTTGTCTGCACTTAAACTATGGAGATAAAAAAGTAGACTGGGTAATTAAGTATTCTTTTCATTTTCATCTTATTTCAATAAATATTAATCAAGTATTTATAATAAGCCAAATACTCTGTAAAGGGTCTGATGAAATCATATCTAATCTCTACTTTCAAGGAGCTCGACATTTGTAAATTCATTAAAAAAAATAAAACAACTGAAATTCATAATTATTTGTGTACATGTGTCATCTCTAATGATGATCTTATCCATACTGACGTTAATTTGATTTGAAGAGTTTTGCAGCCAGTTTGATATTTAAAAACACTAGAGTAAAGGTAAAAAGCAAGCAAGGACCACCAGCAATAGGCACGGTAACCTTCTCTGTGCTGGAGGAGGGCGTTAAGGACTTGTGAGAGATTTAGAAGAAGCAGCTATGGTCTCTCTTTATTCTATTACAAACATTCTCTAATTTTCCTTGTTATGACTTCTTAGACGCACTCACCATTTAAAAGTGGACATTTAATTTCCAAATACATGCAATTTTGTTTAAAGTATCTTTAATATTAATTTCTCATTTTGATACTAATTTATCATTTAAATGCTTTCTTCTCTGCAATCACCCTCTGTTGTTTTTTTTTTTTCAGTTTAACTTTACTGAGGCCTTTCAATGGCTAAGTCTAAGATCTCTCTTGGTAAATGTCACACTGTACTTGAAAATATATGGGGTATTTTCAAATATCTTTTGATATTGATTTCTAACCTAATTCCAAAGTGTTAAGAGAACAGACTCTGTGTGATTTCAATGCCTTTAAGACCATGTAATTCTTGCACCTTGTTTTCTGTCCTTGGATATGTTCTAGTGTCTCCTAGTTAACAGTCTTTGGGAACTTGAATAGAATTTGTATCCTACTACTGTGTGAAAATTGTATAAATCTTAATTATGTTAAATTGGTTCATGTGTTTTTCAGGCCTACTATATCCTTCTACTTCTTTGTATATTTATTCTATTAATTTTTGAGAGTTTGATATTGAAACTCCAACTGAAAATCTTAACTTGGGACTTCACAGGTGGCTCAGATGGTAAAGAATCTGCCTGCAATGTGGGAGACCCTGGTTGGATCCTGGGTCAGGAAGATCCCCTGGAGAAGGAAATGGCAACCCACTCCAGTATTCTTGCCCGGAGAATTCCATGGACAGTACAGTCCATGGGGTCACAAAGGGTCTCTACTTAAAAAAATAATTGTAAAATATAGTGGAACTATATGTAACCTTTTCCTGTATTTTCCAAGTCTCCTGCAAATGTGTTATCATATTTTCATAATTTAAAAAATAAAAATAAAAAAATTAATTATGGTCTTAAAGAGGATGGAAGGGGTGGATGACATGGTGCTATCATCATAGACGCATATATGGGGATGGGGGAAAGGATATACAGGGTTGGATGGGTTGAGTCAATTTAAAAGGGAAGGAGAGAGACAGGGGAAGCACCTCTGGGTGGTGGTTTTTGGAGAAGGCTCCTGACAGTGGGATGAGGAGGCACCAGTCATTCACTACTGGCAGTGAATTATCTATCACCCCTGGCGCATACGATGGTATCCGCCAAAAGAAGCACACCTGCCAAAGCAAGCCATCTAACGCGAGGCTTCCCTGACCAGACAGCAGCTCTGCTAGTGGGATGTCAGAATGAAGACTCTATTAGGATACACAGAAACTTAGCGGCGGTTATTTCTGGGTCAGTGATCTTTATTTTCTCCTCTGTACTTAGCTTTATTTTTGATATTGAAAATATCTTACTTTCGTAACAGAAAAGCAATGCATGTTACTTTTCAAAAAGGTAACTACCAGAACAAAAAAAGGAAGAAAGGAAATCAGACTGGGTCTGCATAACAGCATCCTTTCAAATAAAGGCTGCCCTTCTCACACGCTCATCTCTGTTCCTCGGGACGGTCACAGCAGTACTCCCCGCAGGACAGTTGGGGACATGCTTGCTACTTTATTGAGGGTCAGGACCGAGTCTCAGGGACTCTCAAGCTGTGGGGTAGCGGCTGTCAGACACTTGGACCATCACTGCCCACCAGGGTCAGCACCAGGGGCAGGTGAAATGACAAGTTGTTTCCCAGCGACAGCACAAGCCCTCTGGTGGTTGGGAGGGTGGTATGCTTATTATTTTGCTATTTCGTTGTTTCTAAGCTTGGGAAGGGAAGTAAACTTGTGGACTGCCAATATGTATCAAGGATAGAGGCCTTTTAATCATATTATTATCAAATCACAAAACTCTCCCAAGTACTTAGAGCTTGTTAATGACCCTAGATTTAATCTATATTCTTACCCAGCTTGCACAAATCTATACATAGGCTCATCTCGGGGTTATTGCTGTTATAAATTAATTATGGAAATGTGCACCAAATCAGGTACGTGCTGGCAAAGTAATGGGAGGGCACTGATCCACTGAGCAGAGGGCGAGTCTGAGGATGCCCTCTGTGAGAAGTTCACTGCCTCTGGCCAGGTTCCATCCACTCCCCCGGTGAGCTTAACCTTGAAGAAGACACTCAAAGTTAGTTTCCTCCTGAGTCATGGAGGAAGGCTGGAAAAGTGACTTCAGGGTGTGACTTTCACTCCACAAGACCTTCCTGTCAGTTCTTCTCCCTCCCTGGGGACAGGCAGACACATTTGGTACGTCTGTCTGTCTTTCAGCGGGAAGATGAGATCTTAGAACTCATCTACACGACAGCTGTGTCACTGCCCCTCACTGATCCTGCTGCTGGAAACTGGAAAGGACGCCTGAGAAAGGAAGAGGTGGGCAAAAACTGACTCAGTTAAAAGGAATGCTTTCCACAAGGAAGGACAGTACAGTTCTCTTAAGGCCTGGAGCCAGTCTGGAACTGTTCAAGGGTGCTAGGAGGTCAAAACAGAGTGTATGTGGCAGTTTCTTTCTACAGGTCAGAGCAGCTAAATTGTATCCAAACAGAATATCCTCTGCGACTTGATGCCTGTGTGTGTGTGCCCAGTCACTAAGTCGTGTCTGACTCTTCACGACCTTATGGACTGTAGCCCACTAGGCTCCTCTGTCCATGGGATTTGCCAGGCAAGAAATGCCAAAGATGCTCAAACTACCGCACAGTTGCACTCATCTCACACGCTAGTAAAGTAATGCTCAAAATTCTCCAAGCCAGGCTTCAGCAATACGTGAACTGTGAACTTCCACATGTTCAAGCTGCTTTTAGAAAAGGCAGAGGAACCAGAGATCAAATTGCCAACATTCGCTGGATCATCGAAAAAGCAAGAGAGTTCCAGAAAAACATCTGTTTCTTCTTTATTGACTATGCCAAAGCCTTTGACTGTGTGGATCACAATAAACTGTGGAAAATTCTGAAAGAGATGGGAATACCAGACCACCTGATCTGCCTCTTGAGAAATCTGTATGCAGGTCAGGAAGCAACAGTTAGAACTGGACATGGAACAATAGACTGGTTCCAAATAGGAAAAGGAGTACGTCAAGGCTGTATATTGTCACCCTGCTTATTTAACTTATAGGCAGAGTACATCATGAGAAACGCTGGACTGGAAGAAGCACAAGCTGGAATCAAAATTGCCGGGAGAAATATCAATAACCTCAGATATGCAGATGACACCACCCTTATGGCAGAAAGTGAAGAGGAACTCAAAAGCCTCTTGATGAAGGTGAAAGAGGACAGTGAAAAAGTTGGCTTAAAACTCAACATTCAGAAAATGAAGATCATGGCATCTGGTCCCATCACTTCATGGGAAATAGATGTGGAAACAGTGTCAGACTTTATTTTTTTGGGTTCCAAAATCACTGCAGATGGTGACCGCAGCCATGAAATTAAAAGACGCTTACTCCTTGGAAGAAAAGTTATGACCAATCTAGATAGCATATTTGGAGAAGGCAATGGCACCCCACTCCAGTACTTTTGCCTAGAAAATACCATGGACGGAGGAGCCTGGTAGGCTGCAGTCCATGGGGTCGCTAGAGTTGGACATGACTGAGAGACTCCACTTTCACTTTTCACTTTCATGCATTGGAGAAGGAAATGGCAACCCACTCCAGTGTTCTTGGCTGGAGAATCCCAGGGACGGGGGAGCCTGGTGGGCTGCCGTCTATGGGGTCGCACAGAGTCGGACACGACTAAAGCGACGCAGCAGCAGCAGCAGATAGCATACTGAAAAGCAGAGACATTACTTTGCCAACAAAGGTCCGTCTAGTCAAGGTTATGGTTTTTCCAGTGGTCATGTATGGATGTGAGAGTCAGACTGTGAAGAAAGCTGAGCGCCGAAGAATTGATGCTTTTGAACTGTGGTGTTGGAGAAGACTCTTGAGAGTCCCTTGGACTGCAAGGAGATCCAACCAGTCCATTCTGAAGGAGATCAGCCCTGGGATTTCTTTGGAAGGAATGATGCTAAAGCTGAGACTCCAGTACTTTGGCCACCTCATGTGAAGAGTTGACTCATTGGAAAAGACTCTGATGCTGGGAGGGATTGAGGGCAGGAGGAGAAGGGGACGACAGAGGATGAGATGGCTGGATGGCATCACTGACTCGATGGACGTGAGTCTGAGTGAACTCTGGGAGTTGGTGTTGGACAGGGAGGCCTGGCGTGCTGCGATTCATGGGGTCGCAAAGAGTCGGACACGACTGAGCGACTGAACTGAACTAAACTGAACTGAATGCTGGAGTGGGTTGCCATTTCCTTCTCCAGGGCCTCTTCCTGGTCCAGGGATTGAACTCTCATCTCCTGCGTTGGTAAGCGGATTCTTTACCACTGAGCCACCAGGGAAGCCCTAGCACTTACTGGAAACTCAGAAAAGACCTGATAACTCCCTGCAGGAAGGGAGGGGCTATTTCAGCTTGCTTAAATTGCTCCCTTTTGGGGAAGAAATCTGGGGTCTCCGGCTCTGAACGTAAACTCAAGTTTTAGGCTCAGGAAGAGATATAATCACACGCTTACATGCAATATTTACCGATCAGTTGTCATATTCTCGACAACTGGGGAAGGTGGATAATTAGATATTAAATATCAGAAATTGTAAATGCCTGCCTGTTCTTTAGCAAATACTCCTTTGCAAAGTGTTTAGTTCTATCTTTGATAAAAATTTCGGCAGAAGGCTTCCTTCGGTGGCTTGGAAGTTATTTTCTACACAACAGAGGTGTTGCAGATAATAGAGGCAACATTTAAGGGGAAAAAAGGAAAAAAAAAAAATCTCACAATAACCACAGTTACTGAGTTTTATCAGGCACTGGTGTTCACACTCACCAGAATCAATCATTACAATAACTTTTTGAGATAGGCATTATCATGCTCGTCTTACCAATGAGAAAACAGGCTCTAAGAAGTTAACTAAGAAGGCTACCAAGCTTTTAAGTGCTAGAGTCAGAATCTAAACCCAAGTCTTGTTCCTACAGAGATAATTTAATGGTAATACAGGTGGACACACCCTAGTCTGAGCACCTTGGAAGATCATTTACACTGGCCTTCTGACCTCATGAACACTTAAACCAGATAACAATCTCATCTCCACTTTAAAATCTCTGGAACAATCCACTCAGCATAGGCCTTAAGAAAACTTACGCGTACTTTTATGACATTATAACAAACTAGCAGCATGCGAGGACTCTAATTTACTCATGCGTCAAGAGACGGACTGTCTTTGGACAATTCCTTTCTGGTTCAAACGGCAACTGTCATCACTGCTCAAAAGGCTCTTTGTCTGTAGTCTTGTTTAATAATAGTGAGCAATATGGTTAACTTCCTCAATCCATTTATAGGGTTGGCATCAAGCAGGGCACAGGCCAGTGATTCAGAAGTGAGGGGAGAGGCAGAGTCACTGAGACACGGTGTGGCTCTCACCCTGGGGCATACAAGCCTGTCTCACTCCCAGTCCTCCTTACCCCCACCCTCGAAAAAATCACTTAACCTCACTCCCTAGACAAAGGAACTAGACTAATGGAGTCTAGTGCCCCCTGCCTTCCAGAGGTTTCTGGGGATGGGCAAGAACACATGCAAACTGGGCTTCCCTGGTGGGCCGGTGGTTAAGAATGCATCATGCAATGCAGGGGACTCGGGTTCAATCCCTGGTCTGGGAACTAAGATCCTACATGCCTGAGGGGCTACTGAGCCCGGTCACACAAAAAACTAAGACCTGATGCAGCCAAAGAAACAAATAAATATGTTCCTTAAAAACGGTTAAAAGAAAGAACATACGCAAACTTCCATGATCAGCATCATGGGCACTTATCCTTTTTTGGATACAGATCCTCCCCCATGGAGGGAAGCTTCCCTGGTGGCTCAGATGGTAAAGAATCTACCTGCAATGTGGAAAACCTGGGTTCAGTCCCTGGGTTGGGAAGATCCCCTGGAGAAGGGAATGGCTACCCACTTGAGTATTCTTGCCTGGAGAATTCCAAGGACAGAGGAGCCTGGCAGGCTACAGTCAATGGGATCAGAAACAGTGGGACACGACTGAGTGATTAACACACACACACCTATATGGAGCTGTATTATTAGCTGACTTTTCATGTGGTTTTGTCATCTCCTCTTTATTCTCCTTTGGCTATACATTCCTCAAGGGTAGGGAGCCTCATTCACATTTCCTGGGCCCCTTGGGAGGATTCAGCACAGCCATCTACCCACTAGTAGCCTCTTTCTTTTCAAATGGACTTAGCAGAAATGCTAAGCACTGTGTGTGAGGCACAGTGGGGAGAATTAACAAAGTTGTAAATGAGTAAGTGCTGCAGGGGAAAGAAGTAGAAGACGTGGTCCCAGCCATTTAGGTCCTTAGACAGAGCTTGGAACACCAGTGTGAAAAGCACCAACTAGAAATAAAAGAAGTCAGTGTTATAAAGGAATAAAAAAAGGATGTAGAGAAATGCTATGATTTAATAAAGACAGGAGAGATCATTCCTCCTAGGGGCACGTCACTGGGGAGGCAGAACCTGAGCTGAGCGTGAAGGATAGAAAAGACTGGATCCAATCCTACATGCCCAACGGAGGTCTGTCTAGTCAAAGCTATAGTTTTCCAGTAGTCATATACGGATGTGAGAGTTAGACCATCAAGAAGGCTGAGTGCTGAAGAACTCATGGTTTCAAACTGTGGTGCTGGAGAAGACTCTTTAAGAGTCCCTTGGAAAGCAAGGAGATCAAACCAGTCAATCCTAAAGGAAATCAACCTTGAATGTTCACTGGAAGGACTGATGCTGAAGCTGAAGCTCCAAAACTTTGGCCACCTGCTGCGAATAAATGACTTACTGGAAAAGACCCTGATGCTGGGGAAGGCTGAGGGCAGGAGGAGAAGGGGACGACAGAAGATCAGATGGTTGGATGGCATCACTGACTCAATGGATAATAGTTTAAGCAAGCTTGGGAGTTGGTGATAGACAGGGAAGCCTGGTGTGCTGCAATTCATAGGGTTTGCAAAGAGTCAGAGGCAACTTAGCAACTGAACAATAAGCCACTGGAGCACATGTACTAATCTTAAACCAGTTCCCCTCCTCCACAGCTGAAGGGCGTGCACACTAGGGATAGTCAGGTTTGTCTGCCTCCAAGAAAAACCTGGTAACTCGCCATCTGGCCAAGGGGCAGCAGACAGTGTGTACAGGAGGCCCTCCAGATACCACACTCCACACACGCCTGGCCTCTGGATGGAGATTCTAGGGGCTAAGGCCTGCCGCTTACATCTTCAGAAAGAGAACAACAAACAAACAAAAAAGCAGGTAGAGAGATCACTGCCCTCTGGGGTAACCTGATTCAAAGAAGTGACAGGCTCCATTTCAGTGGAGATGGAGACAGGCCCCCAGATCTCCCTGAGGGACTTGGAGCCAGACCTGGACTGAGGGAAAGGAAAACATCTCGTTTCCTGATCAACAGCTTCTGCCATAAAGTGCTTTAAGATCTATTTCCTGGTTCCCCACATGCGTCCCAATTAAATGGGTTTTCCTGCACGAGTTCTGACATCTCTGGGGACGTCATTGACTGAGAGGCCGTAGCTACAGGCAATAAAATCAAGATCCTGAACAAGGGCTTAAACTTGACTGCCCACCCTGAACCACGCCTCCTCTAAACATGATGAATAAACGAGGTAAACAGAAGGGAGTTTTCCATGACACATGGGTGGTTATACTTACACACCCCTTATCACAGAAGGAACTATAGAGCCTTTCTAACCCACCCTTTTGACGGATGTGTAGTGGGCCCTAAATGTTGAAAGGATGTTTAGGGGCCATTATTCTAAGTCAAAGAGAAAGAAAACTTCTGTCTTCTCTGAGAGACTGTGGGATCTGCCCTGGGAAGCAACAGGATGCGACCAAGGGACTCCCAGGAGGCCAGGCTTCCAAGTGGTAGCTGCTGCGAGGCCAGAACACCAAAGGCGGAGGCCGCGCCGTTGGGGCCCCACAATGAAAGGGAGTAAACTGTATCTCCTGTGTCAGATTTCCTAATCACGTTAGCCTCTGTGAGAATTCTTTAGCTCACAGCCTTTTGATCAGTCTTATTTCAAGGCTCCAGCCTGTTTGCTGGGGCACTACTGGTAATTAAAGGAGATTTTGATGCCAGAGTGCCAAGGGGTCTGGAGGGTCCCCCGAACCTCCAGTTTGGAATGTGGCTGCTGACTCCCAAGGGGTTGTCAGGGCCAAGGTGAATCTATGGGCAAAAGTGTCTGCACTTGAAGGCTGAGCTGCTTTTTAACATATGGACATATTCCTCCTCTTGCCCTACCAGGAAAAGCAGTATGATTCTATCAGGGAAGCCAGCAAATTTCCCTGAAATATGGGAGCTGGTAACACAGGGGCCCTCAGCCTTGAGAAACATGACTGTGCCTGATACATTAGACACAGGACGGCTGATGGGCTAGAATCGGGTTTGTCCCAGCAAATTTCACGCTTTGACTTTTGTGGAAAGAAGATATTCACCTAAAAAAAAAAAAAAAAAGCATCACTTGAAGGGCTGCCCTCCTGAGGAAGTAAAAAAATTACACCTTCTGGGCTCTGAGAATGCTCTGGGAGGAAAGGGTGAGCGTGCTCCGTGTGGACCCGTGACATAGAAGGCACCTGGAGACCCAGCCTCCCCGCAGGAGGTAAGAAGCTTGGACATATTCTCTCCAGCCACTCGGGGTCATGCTGTTGCGTTAAAATCTAAACAAAGCATCACCTTATCGTGATGCCCTTGGTTTCGTGCTCTCAAAGCCAGAATCAGGCCGAAATCGGCAGCCAGACCGACTTCCAGAGGCCACGGAAACTGACAGGGCTGGTATTTTGCAGTGACCTGCTGAGGAATGACTGCTCATAAACAGAAAGGGGATTTGCTAACTATGCAGGTTTGCTGCCAGGCCATTATGGCTTATTTAAAACAGGCCAACGTGGACTCTGGTTATACGCTGAAATTCATAAAGCTTTTGAACATGTTATGTCCATCTTATAAAATTGGAACATCTGTGTACAGTATATTTTAAAGACTTTCAGATATTAAGCGTTTCACACAGGCTGTGAAAAATGTTGGCCTCCCCTCCCCCTCCCCTGTTCCCGTCTTCCCCATCTCAGCATCAGATGTTATTTGGGGATAATGAAAACCAGAGAAGTCTTCGCCTGAATAACTAGGTTGTCTAACTGCATTACGGGAAAATGAAAGATCAGACTGTGATTGCAAAGGGCCAACTTAACAGCTACAGGGCCTTGGGAAGGACATACATCTTGTAACCAGCCGAGTTTACTGATGTAGACCCTTGATACCTCAGTCAGTGCCATGGCTCTGGTGAGAGAAATTTAATTTCTCTCTCCTGAGCTCTGCAAGGATGGGATTCAACTGGAGGGGTTAAACTTAACATGAAACAAGGATCTGAGGTATTTTCGGTGACGTCTAATCCAATCAGAGATGACAGAGGGGGTAAGAACAGGAGCTGGCCAGACCTCAGAAACTAATGTCTTTCTCCGAATACCGTCTGTTTCTACTTACAGATATATTATCCTAAAAATGCAGACTGGTGTGTTGAAATCTTGATTATGGATGGTGAGTTTCCCAAAACGTTTTAAACAAAGCTTGCCTCATTGTAGCTAACAAATACGTTTTTAGTGGCTGGTAATTATTTTAAAGAATGTTTTGGAACACTTGCAGATAAAATATCCTCCAATCCGTCATACACACACACACACACACACACACACACACACAGTCAGCTTCCCCACGTTCAACCATGAGCAGGGACTGGTGAGACCCGTGGCAGGAGACAGCTCCTCTAATGCCCCTTTATAAGACTGTACGGTTACTCCCCCAAATCAAACCCCAAACCAAAAAACAAAACAAAACAAAACAAAAACAAAACCCAGAGGAAAAACCCAAAGCCAAAATCTCACAAACAACTCTACTCTCATCCCACACTGGTCCTGCCCTTCCTCATTCCACTGTAAGCCCACTGGTCTTCTTGCTGCTATTCCTTAAACACACGCTCCTACCTGGGGCCTTGCATTTCTTGTACAGTTGGTCTGGGATGCTGCCAACACACAAGCCCCACCTTGCCCACCCCAAACCCTATATATCCCTGTCTCATTTCCTTCAGATCTTTGCCCAAATGTCACCTTCTTGTGAGGCCTTCCTTGACCATATCATATCCCTTCCTCCTCTTGTCTCCCTCTCTGCTATTTTTTTCTCTAACACAATCATCTGATATACTAGTCTGTATATTTATGTGTTTTTGTCAGTCTCTCCCCACTATCAGCTCTAGTGTTTGTAACAATGCCTGACACATAGGAGGCATGTAAAAAGTATTTGTTAAACAAATGAATGAAGTTGGGGAGGCAAATTCAGTAATTTCAGGACATGTGAACACAAAGCTGACAATTTTCTTCCGTATGTCAGAGCCTCAATGTATGAAAGAACGACACACCTGCTCCTTTAACATTTTCAGGATCCTCAGACAAAAACCAAAGTCCTTAGTCTGATTCCAGCCATATATCTCCCTCCCTTTCTCCCCATCCCACCCCCAGCCAGTTCTAGATGCCCTTTTTTTCTTTCTGTTTAAAGATCAGTACTAGCAAAGTCATAAGAAAAACCTGCGTGAAAGAAAAGTCCATGTTTTGTTGATTATAGCCATAAACTCTAGAAACAGTATATCCAACGAGGGACTTACTCAAATACCATTTGAATTGGAACCTCTTTCTTTAAGAATCCTTCTTTCAACAGCCTTTGTGCAGTGAAATAGACATATCCAGTGGGCTGCTGGGTTAATTACAGCTCTGCATAACTCTAACTGTCCCAGGGGGAAGAGCTAGCCTCGCTTCGCCTGTTTAAAGGTGTCACTTGCTTGACTTCCTTCTTGATCTCCTTATATTATTTCCAGCCTGCCCTTCCCCAGGAATGATTCCTGTAAAGATATCCAGGAAATTCACAGGCTGAAAACACACTGCTGGGGGTCAGATCCCCACAGCTTTTATGTCTGACACAGACTACTATACAATGCCGTTTGTTACTGGTTTGGCTGGAGGGTAAGAGAAATGGGGGGGCGGGGCAGGGGGAGAACCAAGCCAATGTGGCTGCCCTCTTTGGGGCCAGAGGTAAAGACCACATCCACAACCCTTGGGTGTCCCCTTCTCTGCTTTTTCTTATCCTCATGATTCTTTCCCTTCCTACCTCCTGTATTCAGACACTGCACTGTGTCTACTTACTGACTTAAATCTCTACATAATTATATTTAAAGCTTGTCCAGTCTCAGGTAATATACCCCCAATCCTGTGTTGACCAGATATGTTGAGACAGTGTTGACTATATATTTTATACATAGACTAGACATCTGCTGCAGTAATAGCCACCATGGTCAAGTTTAATCTCCTCCACCAAGGAGACCTTCAGGCCAGTGACCAACTTGACCATGAATCTTTCATGACATTGAATGTTCCCTCTTCCTTTTGCCATGTCTCCTGGGTTTGGGTTTCAACAGCAGAGTCCGGATGACCAAATATTGCAGCTGGTCCTCTGATGTTCCTCTTTGTCTGCTGGGGGCTTACAGTCTAGACACTGCTAGGTGGGGCTGGTAATGGCCACCTCAATATGAGGCTGAGGTCATAAGGAAGCTTCGCTGACCATTAACTAGGTCCTCATCCTAACTTCAGAGATGGAGGAGGGTGAGCGGGGCACGGGAATAAAAAACATTCCCCACTGGCCACTTTAACGACAACACTTAGTACTGTTAGCTTTTCCCTCAGGCAAACACGCTCTTGCCAAGATTATGATAAGTCTTCACTAAAATTTCTAGGTCATTTTTCCATCTGCTCTTGCTAAGCCATATGTGTCTCATGTTGTCCTTGAAGGACCAGCCTCTCACACTACCCTATGGTGACTCTTCAAAAAACACAAATCAGATTAAACCACATGCATGGTTCAAAGACCTTCCAGGGAGTCCCTTCTCCCTCATAGACATCTGAAACCCTTCAAGCCTCAGAATCTGTCTTTATCTACGGCATGTGTTAGATACAGTCTCAGTCTTTTAATCTGAAGATGGAAAGTTTACTTTCTGCTGTTGACATTCCAGCAAACAACTTTTTTTTTTTTTTTTTTTTTGCGGTGGTAGTGAGGGAGCAGGGCAGAATTAGACCTTGCTTCTTCTAACCACTAAAAGACGAAATGCTGATTATATCAGTTTAGAATCTATCAGAAGGTCTGGCTTTAGACAACACTCCTGCCAGCAGTGGGGGTTAAGGACAGCCTCACGCTTTCAAGTGAGGCCTCGTAGAGGCCAGTCCAGCTCACTTAGTAGTGATAATTTGGTCACTTATTTAATCTCCCTGGGGCTTAGGTTCCTTGCGTTTCAAATGGGAATGATGAAAGCACCCACTTCAGGGTGTCATATAAGGTTTAAATCACATAATAATGAAAAAATATTTAAAAAATCAAATATAGTACCAGACATAATAGAAATATTCAATAAGTAAAGTATTAAAAGAAATGTTAAATGTACACCTTTGATACAGCATCTTTTTCTCTCCCAAATGATCCTCACCTAAATGTAGCTTTCCGCAACTATCAGGTCAGATTCCCATCCTAGGCCTCACCCCATTAGGTCTCAGTCCTACTCCGTCCACCAAGTCATACTTAGCTGGAGAAATATAGAGGCTTTATGGAGGCTGAAGACTAAATACCTACCAGGGGTGCTTTTTAAGAAAAAGGACACAAAGTTACGAACGTAAGATTAGGTATTAGGTTTTGGAAGAGGCCCTGGTGAGTGAAAAGGCCCTGGTTTGAGGCTTGCACTCCACAGCTTCCTGGTAAACCCACCTCTGTGTACCCCACTTTCATGTAGGGTGGGTGGAGAGCTCAGAGGCTGAGGGAAGGCAGACCTTTATCTCCATCACTCTGGAGTCTCAATTTCCTTATCTTTAAAATGAAGCTAGGGCTTCCCAGGTGGTGTAGTCATAAAGGAGCCACCTGCCAATGCAAGAGATGCGAGTTTGATCCCTGGGTCAGGAACATCTCCTGGAGTAGGAAATGGCAACCCACTTCAGTATTCTTGCCTGGAGAATCCCATGGGCAGAGGAGCCTGGCAGGCTATAGTCCACGGGGTTCCAAAGAGTCGGACACAACTGAGAGAGCACACACAAAATGAAGCTAAGAATAACTCATTCAAGTCCCTACAGCCAATGGAGGAAGTAGATAACTGGTTCCCATTATCTCCCACCAGTTGCCAAATTTTGCTTATTTGAGATCCAGAATGAACTGAATCCCTTTTCTTCTCTCAACCCCCACAACTGCCTACTTGGAATCACCACCATCTCCCACCTGGACCTTAGGGAGTCTCCTAACTTCTGCATCTGCTCTGCCTCCCAGAGTCCACTGTCTACACAGCAGCCATAGTCAGCTTGTTGAAGGACAAATCCGATCTTTTCTGTCTCGTTTTCAAATGCTACCATGACTTCCAACTGATCTTTTCAATGTCAGTTTAATGTCATTGTCTCCCACTAATTTTTAAAATCAATACGTCTTGAGGACTTCCCTGGTGGTCCAGTGGTCAAGATGCCATGTGGAGGGCATGGGTTCAATCCCTGGTTGCGAAACTATCATGTGGCGTGGTGTGGCCAAATTAAAAAATAAATAAATAAAAATAATATCAATATATCTTATTTAATAGATATCTAGGTATTGAACTGTGAAAAGAAATTACTCATTTTAATTCATAGGTACGTGAAATAGCTACAAAATTAATCATGTATTTGTCCACAAAAAAATCTTAACCAGTGCAAAACAGTAGTGATATTTAAAGGCTGTATTTCACACTAAATTTTAAGGGAGGGACCATGCCCATTTTACTTGTGACTGTGTTCCTGGAGCATACTTTATGACCTAGCACACAGTAGGTTTTGACCAGCATATGTTAATGGAAAGAATAAATGACTGTACAAACAGCTATGACTGAGTAGCGAAGCTGCTTTTCATATAGAAGATACTGAATTTGACGACTACAATGTTCGGAACCCCAACATGTTGACAGGCGAGACTGTCAGTGCTACATAATTAACATCGTCATCTCACATTAATCACCAGGCACCAAAAATGTCTTCCTCCCCTTGATATAACAACTTCTCCCATAGCAGCTGGTCCCATGGTTTATCCAGGAGGGCTTCATTTTGCTCAGCATCCTTGCGGAACCTCACTTTCCCAGAAAGGATGAGTTCCATCGCCGGTTAACAGCCTAAAGCTAGTGCCAGTCAAGAAATCCAAATTCCATTTTTTTTTTTTTTTGCCACCAAACACACAGAGTCAGTTTACCTGTTTACTCCATTCTTTTCCAGGTTTGAAAGAGAGAATGAGCACACTGCTGGCACCATCTACCTCCTTCCTCCCTCTTGTCCAAGGCTGGTCTTCACTGTGCTGCCCTGACGTCTGCCTTCAACCCCCAGTCTGTCTTCTCCACAAGCAGCCTTCTTACAACTCCTCCTCCCACCTCCTTGTACCAGGATGTGCAAATGTCTAGTTGTCGCTCACCTGTCTCCTTCAGGTTGACCAGCACACCCGCTCAGCCCTCTGCTAAGCTCTGCCCTTCTGTGAACAGTCTTGGTGGTGAACCTGATCACTTCCCTGGTTTACAGCAACACCGAGTAGAGTGCTCCAGGATGTGATGGCCGAGTGTCTGCTGCAGGAGGGCCCTCTAGTCCCCCAGTAGCTCCTTCCTTGTCACAGCACAGTCCACTGGTGCTTCCAAGTAAATTACCACCAATTATCATCAACCCAGTGGCTCAAAGAGGCCAGGTGATAAAGCACTGAGAAAGCAAAGAAGATCTGAAGAACTATACCTCTCCTGACTTGTCCCCGGCTTCTTTCAGCCAATGTGAAGGTGTTTTACACACCCTGTTGCCCATCATGGGCTATCTGCACTTGCAGCCTGAACTCTCAGTGGGAAAGAAGTTTTGTCCCCAAGTGACAGGTTTCAGGCAGTTGTCAGCAGCCTGGAGAGGCACCCTTGGGATATAGTCCTTCCCGATGCCCCCAAATCACATCACTACAAACGTCACCAAGGAACAGAACCATCCTACAGATGCTTTCTCATCAGTAGGGAAAAGCATAAGAACATAAAAGGCTTTTTCTTCTTGTTGTCTTTTGCATCTCAAAGACCAAGGACCAAACTGGGGTTGGGCACAAGAAAGTGGCTGAAGAAGGCCTCATTCAATCTCTAAAAGTCAGCAGAAATAGGCTGCGTGGTAAATTTTCTTGATTTTTTCCTGATTTTTTTTTTTTAATGGGAAGCAAAATAAGCTAAGGGGTTTGCCTGACGATTCAGTGGTAAAGAATCCACCTGCCAATGCAGGAGACTTGGGTTTGATTCCTGGGTCAGGAAGATCCCTTGGAGGAGGGCATGGAACCCACCACAGTATTCTTGCCTGGGAAATCCCATGGACCAGAGCCTGGAGGGCTACAGTCCATGGGGTCACAAAAGAGTCAGACATGACTTAGTGCCTAAAAGCAACAGAAGAAGCTAAGAATGCCATAAATGAAAAGAAAGCTGTAGGAGGGAGGGAGGCAGAGGAAGATAGTGAAAATGAAGAAGACAAGATGCCCAAGTGCTGAAGTGCGGTAAAGGGACCTTCCCCTGTCCTGGGAAACAGCCTATAGACAGGAAGAAATGTCAGGGTGACCTCAATGCAAATTCTTCCCCTTGGCATTCAAGAAGTATATTAACCTAGACCTGCTTAATCTGGCCAACCTCATATTCCAGTTACCCAGAAGCTCACTCCTTTCCTCCAAAACTGTGTTGTTTACCCTTCCTCCTGCTGGGAGTATTTTTTCCGAGCACCTTCCAAGCTCAACTCGTCCTTTAACCACCATTCTTCGTCACTGCCTCTCACCAGCTCTCTTGAGTCCACTGGAGGCTTACAACATTGGGTAATGCGAGCCTCCAGCAGACCAACTGATGGGCTGCCGTCTGTGGGGTCACACAGAGTCGGACACGACTGAAGCGCTTAGCAGCAGCAGCAGCAGACTAACTGTGCTTGCTGTGAAACACTGGGCAAGTTATCTGAACTTCCTGTGACTCAGCGACCTTCCTTTCAAATGGGAATTTAAAAAAATGAAGCCCACTGCACTGTGTCATTGCAGAGATTAAGGGAGTTGATCCATGCGAACTGCATACAGTGACTGTCCTACAAATGTCACTCCTCCATTCAGTTCATCACACAGTATAGCTCCTACGTTGTATGATCTGTTGTATGAGCTCCTATGATCTGTATAGCAGATCATACAGCATTTGCTCCCATGTTGTTCTGAACTACTCTACAATGGATTCAAATATGTCCTCAACCAGCCTGGAAGTTCTTTGAGGATACATGTCATGCCTAAAACCTACTTGAAATACCTCAAAGCGATAGGGGCTCAAAGACTCCCAGAAAAGCAACATTTCTGAGTATCTACTGTAAGTTAAGCACTGCAGTAGATGCTGCAGAAACAAGACGGAGGAGGTGGTGAGGTGCTCACTTGGTGGGGGCTATATGAGCAGACACATCTTTTTTAAATTAACAGCTGCCTCCCCTCTTTCTTGTGTACGCGTGTGTATGCTCAGTCGTGTCTGACTCTATGCGACCCCATGGACTGTAGCCAGGGTCCTCTGTCCATGGATCTTCCAGGTAAGAATATGGGAGTGGGTTGCCATTTCCTCCTCCAGGGGATCTTCCTGACCCCCATCTTCTATGCCTCCTACATTGATCGGCAAATTTTTTACCATTGAGTCACCTGGGAAGATCCCAGGCTTTCTTGTGACTGCTCCCAAATCCTTCAGGAGGAGGCTGGTGGCATGCCTGCATTTGTACTGAGCAGAGCTACAATTTGTTGAACATTTTGTTTTGATTAAAAATTAATAGCTGCTTTTGACCCATATGGATTAATTTCACTTTCTCTAAGTATCTCCTTAATTGACAAACTACCATTAGGTGAAAGAACCAATTAAACCAGCACACAACTGCCTCTCCCCCTTCCTCTGCCAGTCTTCATCCCCCGTCCTCCCTCTCCATGTTGTCCTGCCCGAGTGTTTTAATAGACTATTTCCATACCAGCACAACGAGATTAATTACTCAGTGAATACACGAGAACAAAGGTGGGAGGGGTGCTTGATGTGGATGCAAGGCCACCCTGAATCTGCTAAAGGGCAATGAAGGGAGGCTTGCAAGACAAGAGATTCACTTTCAGGGGCTCAGAAGACTGACACGTGCAGGTCTTGTCAATTAATGGGCCTTCCGAGCTTATCAGCCATCAGAGGCTGTTCAATGTGCTACTTTATCATAGTTTGGCAAAAATCCTCAATAAACTCCCGGGAAGTGCTGACAAGGTTATTCTAATAACCAGCTGGACAAAGTCCATCCACTGTTCGTTGCAACATGTGCTCTGCAGCCGTAGCAAGGGGGCGTGAAACCTCCTCTTGTGCTGAAGGGAGGCTTTGGCGGGAAGACTGAACTGGAACAAAGTGCTGTGACCAGGTCCTAGGATAACACTCTGCCCTCTGCTGGGGTTTTCTCCAGGCTTCTAGATTTTTCTGGGTGAACGTTTCTCTCCCCTTGCTTCCTAAGACTCTGCCAAAGTGAGGGAATAGGAACACTGTGTCTTTATTGGGCCTAGCGAGTTTCAAGAAACCTCCACTAGGGACAGATCCAAAAGGACTCTCTGCCCTGAAACAGGAGATGTTTATACCTAAACCTGTCTTTCATGTGGAGAACTACAGACTTCACAGCTTTCCAGCGGGAGAGTCTGAAACCAGCCAAACTTGTCAATTAAGTCTTGGAGTAGGCAGGTGGAGAAGAAAGTAACTGATGACTGATTTTGTTTCCCTCAGCCATTTTTTTTTTTTTTTAATGGCACAATCCAACAATGACTAACTCACATTCACATTCATTAAAAAGATGTACACTGACCCAGTGATGGCACACAGGAACACAGGAAACTGCATTTTTAAAAAATAGGAAAGGACTTTGAGAAATGATCTACTCAATTTCTCCTACATCTTATTATGACCAATTTCAAATTCAGAAAAGTAGAAAGAACCTTACAGTGGACACTTATACATCCAAAATAATATTCTACTGCTAATGTTTCATTATACTTCTTTTATTATGTAACCTATCCCATCTAGCCAGCCTCTTATTTATCTATCATTCCAACTTCTTTTTAATTGCTTTAAAAAAACCATCTTTAAAAAAAAAGCTATTCGAAGCACACTTTGCTGAGAAAGACAAATCTATGAAATGAATAAAAGTGAAGCTATTCTGTTACCATATGATTTAGCAATTCCACTCCTGGGCATATATCTGGAGAAAACCATAATGTGAAAAGATACATTTACCTCAGTGTTCTTTGAGCAAACTCTGGGAGATAGTGGAGGGCAGAAGAACCTGGTGTGCTGCAGTCTATGGGGTCGCCAAGAGTTGGATATGACTTAACAACTCAAGAACAACACCACCCCAAAGTTCACAGCAGCACTATTTTCAACAGCCAAGATATGCAAGTAACCCAAATATCTATCAACAGATGAATGGATGAAGAAGAGGTGGCATAAATATACAGTGGAATACTGTGCTGTGTTGTGCTTAGTCGCTCAGTCATGTCCGATGCTGGGACCCCGTGGATTGTAGCTCTCCAGGCTCCTCTTTCCGTGGGGATTCTCCAGGCAAGAATACTGCAGTGGGTTGCCATGGCATCCTCCAGGGGAATCTTCCCAACCCAGGGATCAAACCCACATCTCCTGCATTGTAGGCAATTCTTAACCAACTGAGCCACTAGGGAAGCCCAATGGAATACTACTCATCCATAAAAAAGAATAAAACAATGCCATTTGCAGCAACATGGATGACCTAGAGATTATCATACTAAGTGAACTAAGCCAAACAGAGAATGACAAATACTATATGTATCACTTAGATGTGGAATCTAAAATTTGATACAAACGAACTTGCTTACAAAACAGAAACAGACTCACAGACATAGAAGACAAACTTACGGTTACCAGAGAGGAAAGGGAGAGAGGGGTAAATTAGGAGTCGGGATTAACAGGTATATACTACTGTATGTAAAACCGATAATAAGGTCCTACTGTATAGCACAGGGAACTATATTCAGTATCTTGCAATGATGGAAATATATATATATATGTGGTTTAGTTGCTAAGTCGAGTCCGACTCTTGTGATCCCATAGACTATATACAGCCCACCAGACTCCTCTGTCCATGGGATTTCCCAGGCAAGAATACTGCAGTGGGTAGCTGATCCCCTCTCCAGGGGATCTTCCCCACCCAGGGATCAAACCCGGGTCTCCCGCATTGCAGGCGGATTCATTACCAGCTGAGCCACCAGGAAAGCCCCTTATATGTGTGTGTGTGTGTGTGTGTGTGTGTGTGTGTATAAAAGGGGCTTTCCTGGTGGCTCAGCTGGTGAAGAATCCGCCTGCAATGCAGGAGACCCGCGTTTGATCGCCGAGTGGGGAAGATCCCCTGGAGAAGGGAATGGCTAATAGTCTGGCCAGGAGAATTCCATGGACTGTAGAGTCTATGGGGTGGCAAAGAGACTGAGCAACTTTCACTATGTGTGTGTGTAAAACTGACAGCTATATACCAAAAACTAACACAACCTTGTAAATCAACTATACTTCAATAAAAAAATAAAATAAATTTTAAAGAAAAGCAACGATCGTGACCTCTAAACAAAAAAAAAGCCAAGCTACTGTGCTTAAAGCAGGGTCAGGCCCCTGATATCCTGACAACCCATGCCCACTCCCATCTGCTCCTTGGACTCCAGGGAGGACTGAGTAAAATCACCGATAACCCCTCACCTGGCAAATGGGCCACTGAGACCCAAGAAAGGTGTGACCTTATCTGACCACCCCCTTGCTTTGTGTCCTTGGGTCAGTGATCACGTTACATTTCAATGCTCTTAGTTGTAAAGAGGAGATAATGATTACACAAAACATGGTAAAATGAGCAGCAAATTCCTGGCACATAGTAAGTAAATGCTCTGCAAACTACAGTGGCTCCTACAATCATTATTAGTATTATTAATGTTATCATGACCACCACAACATCCTGGAGAGAATGAAAAACAGCCTCAAACAGGATGAGCAGGAAAGAGGAGAATGGTGGGAGCCTGGGGGCAGGGGTGCAGACAATTCCACCTCAGAGCACAGACTCAGCTTGGAATGATTTAGTCAAGTTCACAGCAGGATGTCACTGAGAAGGATCTCTGTGTCCTCTGCATCCCAAAGGGTTATTTTAAAGATGAAAAGGGACAGTAATTATAAACATTCTGGAAGCAAATTTCTGCAGCAATTCGGGTGTTCCTATTGTTATTATTAGCAATGTCGTTCCAGAAACTGAGGAGTCGTACAACCCCCGAGCCACCTGAGAACAAGGCTCCCCTCTTCCTGCCTTTACACAAACCAGCCAGGATGACTCTTCCGACCGTCATCTACTGCCATCTTCCCCCAAAGAGATGCCCGCCATCTGGTTTCTCCACCAAACCAAAGCAAACCTCTAAACTCATCAAGTGGGTTTCCAAGGGCCTTTCTGCCCTGACACCAAACGCCTTCCGAGATCCATCCGTCACCACTTACCCGCTTGGTTTCCCAAGCGTGAGGTTCACTAGCTGCCAGGCGCACCCATCTCTCCATTTCTCCCATGCTCGCTGGATCATTCTAGAGCCTGTGCCTTGGCGGAGCAGAGAAATGCAGGACTGGTCGGGCACTAGGGAGGCCTGGAGCCGGTGTCCCTCCACGTCTGCCCACACCATAAGACTGCGGCGTGGCCACGCTGAGCTCACTTACACACAAGGAAATGGGGGCAGAGACAAACCGCCACACTTGGGCTTCCAGCGAGCAAGCGCTTCTGACTGTGCTTCAGAAAAAGCCACGGCGGCCTCCCTGTTCAGGCTGGTATCTCTTGGGCTACGGTTCTGCTGCCACTGCTTCCAGGAAGCCCTCCTCACTTCTCTAGTCCCTCCGGGGCCTCCTGGAGCACTGCACAGATGTCTGGGGAGCTTGAGAGAAGACTGGGCAACACAGGAAATGGGTGGGTTTTCAGAGCTGGGCAGCCCTGCCTCTACTCCTGATTTTGAGTCTGACTGGTCAGGGTCAATTTCCTCGTGTGCACCTCACGCATCTGATCTAACAAGCTAACCCCTGCAGGCTTGCGGACTATCTGCTCCTTTGGGTGGAGGAGGAGGTGCCTGTTAAGTGTTGGTCTCTCCCCCCGCACCCTTTCCTTCAGAGTTTTTAATCTACCTCTCCTAAAGACTCGACTCACGGTCATGAAAGAGTGAGGGCACACTGAGGGCAGGGCCCGGTGGTGCCACAGGGACCAGGAGAGCCTCCGCCTCAGGTTGGCCCTGCTGTCTTCAGTGGACCCCTCGTCTTACTGAACCCTAGCGCGGGCCCTCCCCACAGACCCAGAGGGAGCTCCCAGGTCCACGTTCCCGTACCTGGCCCATCACCTGTGAGCTGTGGAGGAGCCTGGGGCGCTGCGTTTTTGCAGATAATGAAGTCCAGGTGATTAGACTCTGTGTGGTGCAAAACAAACAGTGCCTTGTCTGTGCTCAGGTTCAGGTTACGCAGTGGGACGGCGCCCAGAAAGTAACTGAGAACACCAGTGAAAATGCCTTCTCTGTGCACAGCCCAGCTGGGGTTTTCAAAGAGCTGGGGCTTGTTCTGAGGCTGGACTCACACAGCTTCGCTACTGTCCTGGTGACCTGGGTACACAAATGTCCCCCTGCAGGCTGGGAGCTCTGCAGAGACATAACGCACAGTTTGCACGGCGGTCTCCCTGCTCCGCGACCTCAATGCCCTCCATCTCTCCTGGATCGCCCAACAGTGGGGAGATACCCTGCACTTCAATTTCATGAAGGATTAGCAGCCATCATTCTCCCATCACTAATGGTCATGCAGGGACAAAACTGTCCTCTAAAAATCTCAGAAGGGAAAGGGGGAAAAAAAGCCACATGACTGATGACTTAAAACGTGGGATTTGTCACATAAGTTTATACACAAGGGTAGGAGAATGGCATTTGTCCTTCTTCCTGTTTAGGCTTAAATGGAAGCCAGTCTTAACTCCCCCTCCTCAGGGGAGACCACACCATCCAGCTGACGAAGAGAGCTCCTAGTCGCCCAAAGTGTGGACAGTCAGCTGTCCACATCAAGCCCGTGTTGGGGGTGACTGAAGAGCAACAGGCAGGCACATCTGCCCGGGTCTCCCCCTACGTGCATCAGGGCAGCCGTCCCCAGATCTCTAAAATGTCCCCTGTGCAGAGAGGAACAGCGCTGAGCTTCCTCCCATCAGTGGGCCACACGAGTCAGATGCAGGCGCATTGTCAGGAAGCTGTACAACTGGTTCTGGGGGACACCGCGAGCAGGAAAACCCAGCACCATCCAGCAAGGTGGTGGCTTGCTCACCACTGGGTTTATTTCTACGGTACAGTCCCCGAGAAGAAATTCCTGAAAAGGAGCAAAGAAGTAAATTTCCACCAACTGCCTGGCCACCTCAACAAAGCCCGAGGAGGGAGGTGGATAACCGCCTCCCCTTCCTTTCACCCTAAAAACAACTACTTCCTGTTTAAGGAGCCGAAGAGAAGAGCAATTCACCTACTCACAAAGGCCGGCCACTTGGCAGCCCGCCAAGAATCTAAGAGAAACCTTGAATTTCGAAAACATAATAGACAAGGGAGTCAGCTTAAGAAAAGATTTCATCTATCAACTGACAAGAGGCTGGGGTCATGGAGGAGGGTATTCTTCATCCTGGAGAGAGACCATGCTAAAAATCTCAAAAATGTACAGAAGGAGTGGGGGCCGGTGGTGGGGGGTGGGCTAAGAAGACATTCTTAGCGTGGAATAGAGGTTGCTGTTTCAAGGAAGCTTCTCATTTCTTCTGACGTCCTGACACAGACGTGTAATATAGAGGTTCAGCGATGTGGGCAGGTTAAATCACGAGAGACAGAGGAAATCACCGCACTGCGAACTGAAGGGCTGCTGCGGGCGCCCCAGGCCTGGGTCCCCACAGGAGGCCCCCGGAAGGGGCAGGGCTCGGTGAGCCTGGGCTCCAGGGCTTGTGTTCACAGGCAGCAGCCCTCGACAGGACAGTTGAGACGCCCTTCAGACTTGTCTGTGCTCAGTCTTTCCTCGGCTCCTCTCGGTCTCTTGGAAACGTGAGCAGTGCGGCCGTAGAGCCCTGGGGAACCGAGAGGCCAGCATGGCGAGTCCAGGGGTGCTCCCAGCTGGGCTCTCTGCTCTCCACCGCTTCTTAGACTTGGGATGCAACAAAAAGGGCCGCTCCCACAGAAACACTGATGATTCTGAAAGGCTTTTTAATCATCAGAGAAAGATTAAACAGAGTTCAGGAAAACCTGCGTCGTGCATCTCTAACGGGAATCTGAGTCTGCTGAAATCACGCACCTGCATCTCTGTAAGTAACACACGAGACGGACCAGCCAGCATGTCACCCATCACGGCAGATCTACCCATGGTCAGGTCCACCCATCGCAGGAAAAACTAGGTATCCAGACACCTCTTCCTCACAACAACAGAAGCGACTCTCAGCTCACTGTGTGTTAACCGTGCCAGGATGTGGACCAGGAGGTCAGAGCTGCTTCTGTGTGGTTCTGTGACTGGGCTCCCAGGCCCTGTGCTCAGAGCTGCCCCTCCTTGGGCAAAAAGGCCCATCTCCAAGCCCTGGGGAGCACATGCTGAGGTGGGGACACAAAGCAAAGAGAAACACTCATTGTCACGACTTCCTGACATTAAGGTGGTAACTACTAAGCTCCACACGAGGACACGACACTTCCTCCCAGTTAATAAGACGGATCTGTCAGATGGGGAAAACGACCCCTTTTACAGATGAGGACACTGAGGTGCAATCACATGGCTGGGAGGCCAGACCCAGGCCTCTAGCTGTTGCAGTTTGCAGGCCGCGGTGCCCGCTGTAAGGGGAGACATGCTGTGTCTTCACCCCAAACAGCTCTGCTCACCCCCTGACCCCACTCCTTTCTGGATGAGTCATTTGAAGAAAACTGGGAATGTTAACAAACAGGCATGATGTAACAGCTGCCCGGGAGCCAACTTCTGCAGCGGCACCTGCCAGGCCTCTTGGGCAGCCTTCTCCTCCAGGGTGGGCTGCAGGGGAACAGGGCTGGGCAGTGGGGCTGCAGGGCTCTAAGCGTATCACACTTCAGGCTCCCAGGGGCCCCAGCCGATGTGTGCAGCCAGGTGAAACCAGGGTCAAAACAGACATCCACGGCAGCTGCAGCCTGGAGGAGAGGTCAAGAGCGTGGTCGAAGCTAAGGCAGAGGGCCGGGCTGTGTGGGCGTCTCCGGCTGCGAGTGTTCCAGGCCTGGGGGTGGAGACCTGCCTCTGGAAGCATCGCTGTCCTGCCCTCCCCGCAGGAGGGGTCTGCCCGACCCCCTTGCCCCTTGTCCAGGCAGCAGTTCCTGCCTCTTTGCCCAGTTCTCCCATCTTCTCTCTGTGGTTTACAAATCCGGCTACTGCTGGTGTCTCTGAGCACTTTACAGAAAGTGGGCAGTCATTAACGCTCAATGACAATAGAATTTCTCCCAAATTATACATGACGCTTGCATTAAAGGCAAACACATTCATCTGGATAGATGTTATCACAGGGAGTGCCACAAGAATTCACAACGATTTGTCAAGGATAAGAAGTATACTTCCTTTAATTACGAGTTCTCTTTAACCAAAATAAGAGTAAAAGCCTTTAGGAGTGCTTGTTAATTAAAATAACAATTTGGCCATGGGCTATGTAAATCTTCGGTGAGGATGGACTTGGTGGCAAGTGGTTGGTGGGGACACCAAAGCTGAAGCAAATGAGCCAGGCTGGCTGAGGGCTTTATGGGGAAGTACAGACGTTGTGGTTTTGTTGAAGTGCTCGTGACTTGTTCGCGTGTCTTACTCATGCTTCCAACACCCCAGGGAGGCAGGTACCAGGCCAGCTTGAAATCTAAGGCTGCTAGAGTTGAGAGTGCATGAGGTGAGTAACAAAGCTGTCACCAGATGCAGGTTTTCCTGACCCCAAGCTCATGGTTCTTTCTAGAAATTTGTGTCTTTGCTTGGCTTACTGTGTGTGTATCAGAAGCCTTGAGCACCCTTCTGGAAATACAGAAGGTTCCTGCATTCCACCTGGGAACTTTGGGATCAGGGTCCCCAGACTGTCAAATGCTCCGCCCCTTCTCCCCACGCCGCCACGCACAGCACCAGGGATAACCGTGGTGCTCAGTCAGGTGGGGACCCTCCCTCCACACATTCCCTTCTGGCCACCCGCCCAGGTGTGACATTTCTTCATCTGCTCTGCAGGCCGCCACCCTGGGCTTGAGTCTGATCAGACCAAAGAGCCAGGACTGGCACAGGTGCTAAGAGCACCTCTGCTCCTCCTCTCTGGTCCTTGGCATTACCACCCGCACGTCCAGGACCAAGACCACTGGGGACAGGGTGGCCAGGCCTAACCGCGAGCATGAGCGCAAACCAAGTGCAGGTTCAGCAGCGTGCCCTCTCCCCGTGGTCCCGATGTGACAGGAACTTTCTAGTGCCCAGAACGCCCCTGATACTCCCCACTTGCTCCTGGAATTACACTCAGGGACGCAGTGAGGGCAGTGCCAACATCAGCACCAAAGGCAACTTGCCCCCCCAGTCAAAACCTGAAGATAAACAAATGACAACAACCAGCGCACGGAACAAGTCTGAGCGTCCGTGGTGGGCGTGCCTGAGGGAGTGTGGCTCAACAAGGGCTCCAACCCCCTAAGCCTGGTGGAAGCTGGGAGGTGCCAGTGGGCTCCACTTAACGTGGATAGCAGTAACACCAACTATCATGTCCCGTTCCACTGAGGGTCTAGAGCGCTGCAGTGACTTCTAAGTCACACCAGCAGTCAGACATGAATTCTAGGCCTGCTGAGTGTCAGCCTTAAGCTCACTTTCCTCATCAGTGGATCCCAGAGATGGGCAGAGAGTTAGAAACTCAGCAACTATGGTCATTTACTGTTTGACTGAGCTGAGAAGGTTTAAACAGAGAAATTAAGACGGTGTGAACGTAACAGAACTAGAGAGTAGACACGCATTCAGATTTTGCAATGTGACCACATCAGAAGGTCTGGACACCCACATCCTCTGTGGCTGTCGCTGTTTTGTGCTTACCCAGAAGCTGTTTCTCCCACTCCTCTCTCGCTAACAGAACTCTTAAGGCAGCAGAACGCCCAGGGACCGTCATGCTGAACTGGGGAATCCAGGCCCTTTTCGCCAGATTCCTGTTTTTCCCTTTGTCCCTGGACTGGATTGTTTCAGCCACAGAGACATAAAAGGCCCCTGATCACCTGCTTCCTTCCTGCCTGCCTTCTGTATGTTTTGCAAGGACCCACGAATGCTGCCTTGTAAGAAAAAGGTCTTTACGTGAACCCCAGTGTTCATTGCAGCACTATTTATAAGAGCCAGGACATGGAAGCAACCTAGGTGTTCATCGGCAGATGAAGAGATAAGGAATTGTAGTACATATACACAATGGAATATTACTCAGCTTTAATAAAGAACACATTTGAGTCAGTTCTAATGAGGTGGATGAACCTGGAGCCTATTATAGAGAGTGAAGTAAGTCAGAAAGAAAGACAAATATTGTATATTAATGCATATATATGGAATTTAGTAAGATGGTACTGACAATCTTACATGCAGGGCAGCAAAGGAGACACAGAGGTAAAGAATAGAGTTTTGGACTCAGTGGGAGAAGGTGAGGGTAGGATGATTTGAAAGAATAGCATTGAAACGTGTACATTACCACATGTAAAATACACGACCAGGGTGAGTTCCGATGCTTGAAGCAGGACACCCAAAGCCAGTGCTCTGGGCCAACCCAGAGGGATGGGGTGGGGAGGGAGGTGGGAGGCGGGGTTCAGGACTTGGGGGACTCATGTGTACCTGTGGCTGATTCATGCTGATGTATGGTAAAAACCACCACAACACTGTACAGTAATTATCCTCCCATTAAAATAAATTGATTAATTAAAAAAAAGAAGAATAGGTTAAAAGAAAAAAGGTCTTTGCTTACGTGACTCAGTTAAAGACCTGAAGATGCGGAGACTGTCTCAGATTATCATCAGGGTGGTCCTAAGTGCCATGCCAAGTGCCCTTATAAAAAGGAGGCAGAGACCAGTCGCACACGAGAGGGGAAAGCCATGTGAAGACAGGAGCGGAGGCTGGAGTGAGGCGGCCACACGCAGAGGCAGGCCAACAGCCACCAGAGGACGGCAGAGGCACAGGGCAGTCTCCTCTACGGCCTCTGGGGGGTGGGTACAGCCCTAACAGAGCCTTGATTTTGGCTCAGTGGACAGGACATGGGACTTCTAGCCCCCAAAACTGAAAGAGAAGTTCCTGCTGTTTTGAGCCACCAAGTTCGTGGTTTGTTATAGCAGCCACAGGAAACAAATACGCTCTCAAAGCCACCGACAGGCATCCTGTTACTACAACCAAACACAACGCATTTCCATCTCTTGGCCACACTCCGAGGACTGACACAGGGGCTGCTCCCTTTCTGACCGTGAGAGAGACTTCTGGAAACCCTCAGATGCCGGCAAGTCTCCCTGATTCCAGTCTCCCCGAGCCTGGAGCTGCCACCTTTCAGAGGGCACAGCTACCATTAAAATCCCCATCGCATGTCTGGGGCAGCGAGTACGTGCAGCACGTCTGACGCCCACATTCGTGGAGCAGCCGCCCTGGCAGGCAGGTTCCGCGGTGCCCTCGGCCTGAGAGCACATGGTGCACTCTGAACACGTGCGGGGACTGCTGAGGTAGCAGCTCCTCGGCACACATCACACGTGAGGCTCTGAGTTAGCGATAACGTAAACATCCCTTGGACTTCCCTGGGGGTCCAGTGGCTAAGACTCCGAGCTCCCAATGCAGGGGGCCTAGATTCAATCCCTGCTTAGGCAACAAGACTCCACATGCTGCAACTAAGACCTGGCACCACCAAAGAAAGAAAGGAAAGACAGAAGGACATCACTTGGAGTTGGGAGTCCAAGACAGGGAGGACGTGGGGAGGGAGAGAAGGGCCCCGAAAGTTGGGGAACAGACTTTTAAAAATCCTACTCTGTACAATAGGAGCAAATTCAGCGGAAATGTACTTAAAAGCCTTCTCAAAAGCAAACAGATAGAGAGGTGAAATCTTCTTGATTATTAAAGCTGCCTCTGCCATCAGTCTTGCTTGGGGCCCATTACTTGCTCCTTGGGGTACCTCCTGCTCTTCCAACAGCTTGGTGACTTTCTGTTTAAAGTCTGTTCTTCCTGTTGAATCTCTCTCTGCAGGGCCCCTCTTTCCAAATTTCACTGACTGTTGACATAGCCAAGATTCATGTCTCTCTGATCTGCTTCTTCAGGACTTACTTATTTGAGATCCCATTTCTTAAGAGATCTGCTTCTGAGGACTAGACAGACTTGTCTGTAAGGGATTCAATGCTAACGCGTGTCAGGGCTTTGTTTTGGTTTTTGGCAGGGACGGCAGGGTGGGGGGAGCAGTGGTAGGGGTAACTGTGTGGAAGAGACTGAAATTCACTGATTATTTATTACAGGCCATATCATTCTACATGTTTTGTATTCAGATTAAAAAACAAAACAAAACAAAACAAAACAAAAAGAACAGCAGCAGCTCAGAGGCATTAAGTAAATTTCTCAAGGTCAAGTCACACAGCCTGTCCTGATGGGACTGGAACCACCCCTACCTTTCCAGGCATCTCCTCCGTCCTTCTACTTTCTGGACCTCAGGCTGCCTGACCTCCACAGGCCCCCTCAGGACCACACCTCTTGGAGCTATGGCCTGGCCTGCAGACTGCACAGTTCCTGCTGTTTATACCACAGGCTAGCTATCATGAAGAGCTCAACCAGTTTAAAAGCACATGTCTTACCATCAGGCAAAGACCAGAGTCTATCTACTGAGGTTAAGAATCACAGATGAGCACTGAAACTGTGGTTGACAGTTTGGTGAGAAACAGGTATTTTGCATAGAAACAGGTATTTTGCATAGTCTCAAAATATCTCCCCACAAGATCCTAATTACTCTGAAAGGAAAACAATAGTAACCTTACAGTGAGCGATCCACGTCGCATCCCCACAACCAGCAGGAAGACGTCATGAGCCCCTGATGTGATGCACCGAGAACGGGCCATCGTGCCCAAGATTTTTCCTGCCAAGATGGCATAACCTCAATCTAATCAAAAGAAAACATCAGTGCTCTATAATGACCTAGAGGGGTGGGATGGGTGTGGGGAGGGGGGCCCAAGAGGGAGGAATATATGTGTACATATAGCTGATTCACTTCACTGTACAGCAGAAACTAACATAACATTGTCAAGCAATTTTACTCCAATTAAAAAATAGAAAAAAAAATCAGACAGACACAAATCAAATGATGGATGGCCACAAAATAACCTGTCTGGACTCTTGAAAAATGTCACAGTTATGAAAGACAAAGAAACACTGAGCAACTTTCCCAGACAGAAGGAGGCAAAGAAAACTTATGGCAACTATATGCAGTGTGGGGTCCTAGATGAACCCCGGGACCAGAAAAAGGACACAGTTGGGGAAACAGGTGAACTCTGAATAAAGGTCTGTAGATTTAGCTAACAGTATTATATGAAGGTTAATTTTCTGATTTAAACATCTGTTGTTTTTTAGCTACTCAGTCACGTCTGATTCTTTGTGATCCCAGGGACTGTAGCCCGCCAGGCTTCTCTGTCCATGGGATTCTCCTGGCAAGAATACTTAAGAGGGTTGCCATTTCCTTCCTCAGGGGATCTTCCCAACCCAGGGATCAAAATCGAGTCTCCTGCGTTGCAGGCAGATCCTTTACCAATGAGCCACCATGAAAGCCTTAAACATCTGTACTCTGGGTTTAAAAGATACAGTATTAGGAGAAGCTGGGTGAAGGGTATATGGGAGCTTCCTACACTATTTTTCTGTAAGTCTAAAATTATTTCAAAATGAAAAAGTAAAAAAAAGGAAAATCCCTCAAACCCAAAACCTTTCAGACACCGCTTTCTTAAAGGATCATTTTCATGATAGAATTTAGGTGGCAACTGCTACCTCCGGTGGGCCCTCTGGGGGTCTGCATACCTATCACACAAGCGGTCACTTAGCGGCGGTTTGAAGCTGGTCTTGAAGGTCAAGGTGCTCCATGTGCTAGAGTCTGGGGGTCCTGAGCTCAGGAGCCCTCACTCTGTGCTGCTCCCAGGGCCAACCCTGCCTTAGCAGTGACCTTCCAGACAATTGGAGAAGTCTGAGGAGCTGGTTTCCAGCTGAGTTTTTAGAGGCTGATGATTTTACTTTTAAGACAAGAGAATGAGGAGAACAGTGGGACACCCAGCTCTCCTCTTTCTACACAGTCTCCTTTCAGATTCTGGGGAGATCGGCGTGAAGGAAGAAAAGGGGTAAAACGGTTCTGCTAGTTGTATCTGGTTCCCTTTCCTTATCTTGAGCCACTGGAAGCAGCCCCCTCCCTCACTTCCTGTCTAAAGCCCTCCTGAGGCAGCCCAAAGCAGATGGCTCCCTGTGTTGTTCCTCTGCCTCTGTGTGTGGCAGACGGGGACGGGGGGCGGGGGCACAGGCGCTAGTCTTTAAGAGTCCTCCACTTCCGCAAGGCCAGGCCAGCCAGACCCTGATGGGTGGCCCGAGGTGGGACTGCTGTGAACCAAGGGTCTTCACGACTGGTTAACCCTGAGTGTCCTAGGATGGTGAATCAGCCCCTCTCACCTACAGACCAGAGCATGGAAGCTTCTATGATGAGTCTGCTCTGGTTTTCTTTTTTAAATTGGAATATAATTGCTTTACAATATTGTGTTAGTTTCTGCTGTACAACAAAGTGAATCAGCTATCTGTATACATACATCACCCCCCTCCTGAGCCTCCTCTCCCCTCCCACCCCATCCCACCCCTCTAGGTCATCACTGAGCACCGAGCTGAGCTCCCTGTGCTATATACAGCAGCCTCCCACCAGCTATCTATTCTACCATGGTAGCGTGTATATGTTAGGGCTAGTCTCCCAATTCATCCCACCCTCTCCTTCCCCACGGTGTCCACAAATCTGTTCTCTACGTCGGTGTCTCCATTTCTGCCCTGCAAATAGGTAAAAATGGTACTGATGAATCTGTTTTCTCTGGGTTTCTTACAGAAAACTCTGGAATCTGAGGATACAGTGAGCTGCTCACTGCTGGGTCCACAGGAGTCAGATGCTAATACTGTCACCAGCGATGCTGTGGTGCAGCTTCTATACTGATCAGAGAAGGCCTGGACGTATTGTCACCAAAGCGTTAGATTTTGCCTCAGTTCCTCCCTTGTTCCAAGTCCCTCCTTTGTAAAATGAAGACTAAACATTCTTTCCCCAAGGGTGTTGGTTATGAGGTTTAAAGGACCTACCGTTTGGTGGTTTAACACATTTGGCACAAAAAAAAACCAGACAGGTCACACGACAATGTGAATGTACCAAACATTCCTGAAACGTACGCTTAAATATGGCTAAGACGAGAAATTCTGTTACATGTGGTTTGCCATAACAACAACAGAAAAAAGTCATTCAGTATATCATTTAAAAAACCCACACAAACATCAGTTGCTAGGATTAATATACCGTCACTTTGTTCTGAATGGTTACCATCACCACATGTGTTGATTCCTAGATTAGATGCAGACGAACTCCCGGCGTTCTGGCTGGGCTCCCGCTCACTCCCACTGCTCCAACTGTCTCCGAAACCCAGATGGTTCTTGGGCTCCCAGACACCATCCTGCAGTTGGGCTCGCTCCTGCACCATAAATGTGCACAGTCTCCTCAACCCAAGCAGTGCAGGTTCCTGCCAGCCATTCCCTGGGCTCACTCTCTCTCTCCCCCATTATGTACGTATGTGCTCAGTTGCTCAGTCATGTCTGACTCTTTGCAGCCCCAAGGCCTGCAGCCCACCAGGCTCTTCTGTCCATGCAACTTTCCAGGCAAGAATGCTGGAGAGGGTTGCCATTCCCAGCCCCAGGGGATTGTCCCAGGGATGGAACTCCTTCTCTCAAGTTTGCTGCACTGGCAGGTGGATTCTCTAGTGCCACCTTGGAAGCCTGTATTCCCCCTATTCTCAGTCTCCAATTCATGATATCATCAACGCCCACCCAGTCAGCCTCACTTGAAACCCAACCCCCACATTCCAGGGGTCACAAAATCATGTCAGTTCCACTTCAGAAATGCCTCCAAAATCTAACTCCTCCCTTTTCCACCACTTTAGTTGAGATTCCAGCGGCCTCTCATCCAGCCACTGATGATGACAACAATCTCTTGGGTCATCGTCCTTCTTCCACCTCATCCTTCCACCACTACCGGGATTAATTCTCTTCCAGAAAGTCAAATCTGACGTGTCATTCACTTACACGCATGGTACCCAGTGGGCTCCCATCTGAACCAAGTCTAAGAACTCTGTATCTTGCCCTACAAGGTCTGTTTATATGGAGCTGTTTATATCAACCCACATTTACAGTCACATGTCCCCCCCCCATCCTCTACCGTGAACCTTGCTCCGTTATTAGTGTTTCTCCATACACTAAGTTTGTCACATCTCTTCATTTTTTGAAAGTAATATCCGCATTTGCCTATTACCTGCAGGACTCTTGCTGCCTAGCAATCATTCACATCCACGTGTTTCAGCAAGATCTAAGTCGAATACCTCTTCTCCCAGATAGCAGGGTTCCGCCTGTGCGCCATTCCTCAGCATACACTGGGCTGGGGGCGGGGGTGCAGGTTAATAATTCATCAAGGTACCTCGGTTTTCTCTTCAGTTAGACCTTCTGTCTGAAGGCTTGTTATGTCTTCATCATCGCTCCATTCCTAGTGCCCAGAGCAGCGCGTGGCTCAGCACGGAGGGAAGCCTAAGTCTGCTGAATGAACTGCGAGTGTAAACGCTGTGGCTGAGTTTCTCAACTTCCTAATGACTTAGGAAAGTCATTTCGGCAAGGCCACCTGTTATACCTTAAGATGGACACAAGACACTGGACACAAGCTAGGTACTCTGGGATGAGCGTAATTCCTTTGGACAGGTAAGTTACATTTTGTACCCTGGATAAATAATTTACTAACTGGCATCTCAGCGACTTCAAAGACCTTTGTGTCTATCGTGGGGGCTGTCATCACCTACTGTGTCAACAGCATGAATGAATTCTGGACTGTTCTGAATAGGTGTACTCATGAATTCTTACTCTCGAAAATCCTGTGCCCCTCTATAACTTTTAATAGCTTAGTATTCTTTAACATTTTTATCTTCTGCTTTTATTTTTTAAGTTACTATTTTTTTTGGCCATGCCAAGAGACATGTAAATTCTTAAGTTTCCCGACCAGGGATCAAACCCATGCCCCCCTGCAGTGGTAGCATAGAGTCTTAACCACTGGACCACCATGGAAGCCCCTTAATAGTTTAATTTAAGCAAGAGAGACCCAATCTGTGCATGGCACTCAAGATAATTCTATGAAAATTTAGGCAAGCATTGTATATAAAGGAAAACATATATTCATATTTCAGACCCTGTGATCAATACTAAGTGTTAACTTTGGATGAAGATCAAGGCAACTTTGGCGGCTGGCAAGAAGTACCTGTGAGTACCTGACTCACCTGGCAGGGAGGTCAGAGTGCGCTTCATAGACACATCATTGTCTGCCAAACTTCCACTTTCTGGATCCTCTACCTATTCCATACAGAGCTACCTCCAGAACACCTTTGTACAACACGGCCCTGTCTTTCTACCCACAGCTTGGCCGATCCACAGTCCTTTCCAGAGAACCTGCTTCCCAGGATGTAACCTGTTGTTTAGTTGCTGTTGTGTCCGACTCTTTGCCACCTCATGGACTGCAGCCCACCAGGCTCCTCTGTCCATGGGATTTACCAGGCAAGAATATCTGGTTGCCATTTCCTTCTCGAGGGGATCTTCCCAACTCATGGATTGAATCTGCATCTCTCGCAATGGCAGGTGGATTCTTTACCACTGAGCCACCAGGGAAACCCAGGCTGACCCAATCAGAATCCTTTCCATGGATTTTTAGGAACTGCAGTGGAAAAGCAGGCAGTCTCTTTTCCACCGGCTGAAGCTGAAAGGTGCAGAGCTCAGAAGGACAGTTCATGACTTCTACCACAGGAGAAAATAATTTCCACACACAATCAAGACTAAAGTGGATATGGGCTTCCCAGGTGGTCCAGAGGTTAAGAATCCACCTTCCAGTGTAGGGGACACAGGTTCAATCCCTGCTACGGGAATGTCCCACATCCCATGGAGAAACTGAGCCCACACGCCAGAACTACTGAGCCTGCTTGCTTAGGCCCACACTGTGCAACGGAGAGTAGCCCCTGCTCTATGCAACGACAGAAAGCCCGTGGTGGCAACGAAGACCCCATGCAGCCTAAAAAGTAAATCAATAAAAAATAAATCTTTAAGAAAAAAGAATAAAGTGGACAGACAGAAAGAAACAGAACCGAGACAAGGAGGGCACTCAACTCCTTGTTCTGCACAACTCAAACCCAGCTGCACAGCTCTGCCCTTCTGATGGCTTGGTTATCTCGACACTTATATTCCAGAAGGATACACATTCCTCTATTTTTTAGTTTGAATTTAACTTGTTATTTGAAGGTAAACAAATCTTAAAAACAGAACAAAACCCTGATAACATAAATACTGTCAAAGTTGTTAAATGTTAAGAGCTTTAAAATGACCCCATGGTTTCATGAAGGCTCTTATAGTTTTCAAGGAAGTCTCTAAAATGTGCAAATCACATACTTTCTTCAGTTATAGAAGGTTGAAGGATCTTTTGTACAATGAATAAGCCCTATGTAATTGATTGAGTAAACTGCATTTTTTTCCGGTGTCTACTCTTCTTACAGAGGGTCTAACTGCTCACCATTAGAGGTTCGGGATGCAGCGAGGCTGCCAGTGTAGCTCTGGGTTAACTAAGCAGGTAGTCCACTCACGCTGTCCTGCTGTCTCTGGGGAATACGTTACTTGAAATTATTGCTGCATTCCAAACAGACCATCTGAGAGGGATAATTGCTTTTCAATGACTGGATCAATATTTTTGTTTTTCACCTGTACTACTTGAGTGATTGGATCTAAGGCCAGAGGAGAAAAATCAGGTCAGTCCCCTGGACCTCCTGCCATTCAGCAGGAGGATCAACGCGCCTGCGAGGGAGCCCAAGGAGGGGAGTGGACCAGGGAGCACAGTTCTTAGGGCGCTAACTTAATTTCAAATTTCTCAATGAGAGAAGCCGTGCTTATCTATGGCTCTTCCGTTGCAGCATTAAAAAAAACTGCCTTCAGGGTACAAGGTATAACTCGTTTCATGTGTGGCTTATTGAATAAGTTCATGAATTGATGACCCGACCACGTATACCAGCCAAGGAGAACAGCAGTTGAGCCACTCTGCCCAGGAGGGGGAATATCTCAATATCTCAAGCTCTGGGAGAGGGATGATGGGGCTAGAGATGTAGAGAGAGGTCATTGGGTAGCAGAGCAAAGACAATGTCCATGCGTGCAGGCATGAGTGAACATTCTGGTCTAGCACTCAGGACCCAAGATGTGAAGCTTGTGATGATATGATGCAGGAGATATAAGAGACGTGGGTTCAGTCCCTGGGTAGGGAAGATCCGTTGGAGAAGGAAGTGGCAATCCACTCCAGTATTCTTGCCTGTAGAATCACATGGACAGAGGAGCCTGGAGGGCTATGGTCCATACTGTTGCAAAGAGTTGGACACGATGGAAGAGACTTAGCATGCACGCACAACTCTGGCTGACAAACTGGGCCCTGATCTGGATCCCACTCATTGCCTAGACGGTCCTGTAAGCCTTTCCAACAAGAGAGATGATGCTAATATTTTATAAGAATGAGGCATTTTGCCTAAGTGACTGCTTAGCTAACAAAATTGATGCTTTTCAAGCACCTTAGAAGCACCATTTGCATGCAACTGATGTACTAACAGCAAATGGGGGCTTATTACTCAATTAACGCTCATCACAGAGCATCTTTTTTAAGCAATATTTTGTTGGATGTTGGAGTTACAACTGAAAGGGATAAAATGCCGTTTGAACATTTCCTTTTAGTCCAACATACTACTGTTCTCCCTGGTCTTTTCCTGTCGGTCCTCAGGCTTATTGGAATGTGGCAGGAGGGAAAGCTTGGTGGTGAATAATGTCGCATTAGGAGCAAGACAACCTGGCTTTAAAACCACTAACTAGTACAAGATTACATAAGGCTTGTTACATAAGATTACATTTGGGCTTATTACATAAGCTCCCCATGACTCAGTTTCCTTGTCTGTAAATTGGGCATAACATTAGCACTTACCAGATAGGGCTACAATGTGGATTACACAACTCAGTCCATGTAAAGGACATAAACACAGGATTCAAGTAATTTTTTTTTGTTATTCTTGTTCAGTTGCTAAGTAGTGTCTGACTCTTTGCAACCCCATGGACTGCAACACGCCAGGCTCCCCACATCCTTCGCTATCTCCCGGAGTTTGCTCAAATTCATAGTTATCTATTATACTATTTCTGTATAACATGCAACACTAGATACCTTATAAAATATGAAGTCAATGAGATCTGAATAAAAGGTAAGAATCCCACCCCTGCTGCCATTAGGACACAAGGGAATTTACCTCTTCCACCCTCTGTTTCCTTTTAAGTAAAACAGGGTTGATCGTGCCTATACTCTGGGGGGCTGGTGTGGAGACTATGAAATAATGTGTACAGCATCCTGACCAACATTTCTAACTGGGTTTATTAGAGCGCTAGGCTGCTGCATGGATGCACGTGGATTCTGCCACACGAGGACCCAGATTTCCTTCCTTCTGTCTGAACACAGGCAGACGAGAACAGTAACGATCAGCCTGAGGCTTGGCGGGGCCTGTCGCACAGGACCCTGGGCTCTTCTCAGAGAAGGAACTGTTGCGGACCTACGCCCAGGGGTAGGCATCGCAGAGAAAGAGCTGAGTGCAGGGGGCACCGTGCTCAGCCCCTGGAGGCATGAGGCAGACTGTCCCCTGCCAGCCGGGGATGTTCCCAGACACACACACACACCTGCAGGCTGGCTCCCCGTAATTCTTTCCCCGGCTTCCTTCTCGGGGCACGAGGGGAGCAGCCCCTGCTTAGCCCACGTCCCCTCCCCACCGGGCCTCAGTGCGGAAAGCCAGGGCCCCTAGACTCCCTCCTCAGACTGCCTGCCTGCAGCACACACTGGAGCCGGGGAACTTGCCTGAGAAGCCAGTAAAATTTTAATGCACTCTGTAGCGCGGTCATGTCATACTCGGTTATGGCAAATAATCCCAGATGCCTGCAGAGGTAAAATGGAGCTGTAATGTGCTTGCCTCCTAACCCGAGCTGACAGCAATGATGTACGACTACCATTAGCGGAAAATATCACTTCAACTAACCCATGATCCAGCTCCGCTCAGGGTCACATTATCCATGAGGAACAAATTACACTCCCAAAGTAAATACAAATTTTCTACACGAAATGGGTACAAAAAAATAAAAAAGGGAAGGGGGCGATCTGTCCCCTTGGCCAGCACACTGCTGAGTGACACAGATGATAAAGGACAGGACAAATCACTGGCTGACAGAGTGCCGCGCTGTAATCAGCTCTGCCGGCACGCACTCCAGCCGATAAACACTATATTCTCCCCTTAGTGGCAAATACATAATCTGTAACACAGACACGGCTGCTTTGGATACTGACCACTGCGTTGCGGGAACACCCCGAGCAGCACTTGCCATCAGACAAGGAAAGTGCTGTTTGGGCTTGATGGACCCCAAGATGCCCTGCAGGGGCGGGGGAGTCAGTGTCTAGAGGGTTCTTGAAGGGGCAGATGACACCAAGTGAAGCTGCTCTGGGGGGTGCATGCACAGCCTGTTCCCCTGTGCCCTGGCCACAGGAAGAAAGCAGTCTAGAGAGACCACATGAGATGCGAGTGGCTTGGGACCAGAAGGTCCAGTAATTCCCCACCTGCCTGGGCGACCAGGACAAGACCTTTTCTCCTTTTGTGACTCAGATAACCAACAGAGCAACTTCCAGTTATAGAACTAATATTTATAGATCATCTACCAAATGTCAGACACTACTAGACGTGGGGTACTTGCTAGGAGTTGATGATTTAAGATGGTATTAAGTGTTTACACATAGACACTAAAAGAAGACTGAGCACCTTGACCAAATGTGCTTAGTCTGTGGGGTGTGAGCCTCCACCTCATTACTCATGGTGAACCCCGGGCTGACATGGCCACTCACCTGTATGAGCGAAAACATATACCTGTAGCCCTTGCCTTCTTACCTTGGACAACTGCTTCCCAGGTTAAAAAAATAAAGTCACATTTCAGAAGAGCTTGTACATCTCAGTTGTCAGTGGACCCAAGTTGTGTTTCCTCTATGCCATCGAGCAATTGTCATGTCTGAACATGACAATTCCAGCTTTTAGAAGCTGGAAGGTTTGTGGGTGGATGGGTAGGTACAATCCAGGTCTCTTGGAGGGTGCAGCACAGAGAAGAAGGTAGCAAAGATTCTCAAATACCTATGGGCATTTCCCAACTCATCTTTGTATACAGGGGGAAAGAGCCCAGAGCCTGGAATCTTAAGATAGCTCATATCTCAGCTCTATCACTTTTCAGCTCTTAAGTTTCATTTTCTTTATTTGTAAAATGACATATGCTTGAGAAGACAGTCCTTGAAAGGACTGATCATGGATTTTGGCTCACCAAAGGTGATAAACAGTGTAGCAGCTAAGGATACACACAGACCCCCACAATAAAATGACACATGTAAAAGTGTTTTGAATGACACAATTGTTCTCTGCAGTGTGAAACACTGTTTCATCTTATTACTTACCTATTATTATTGACCCTACTTTGGCCACCAGACAGAGAGAGCAGACTCACTGGAAAAGACCCTGGTTTTGGGAATGAGTGAGGGCAGGAGAAGAAGGGGGTGACAGGAGTTGAAATGGTCGGATGGAATTATCAACTCAATGGACCTGAGTTTGTGCAAACACCGGGAAATGGTCAAGGACAGGGAAGCCTGGCGTGCTGCAGTCCATGGGATCACAAAGAGCTGGACACGACTGAGTGACTGAAAAAATTGATCCTAATCTCATTTGTATAGTCCCCCTAATAAATTAGTACTATCTACCTTTTTTTTTGGCCAAGAAATTAGGAAGTTGAAAAGTCATTAAGAGTCCCAAAGAAGAAAGATGAAGCCCAAGGTGAATGCTCTGGGCACCACAACCACCAGTCCCAGGGGTTCCTGCTCAGTCTTTACTTCAAATGCTCCATTTCAGTGTCTCAGTAAACATGCATATAATCAACAATGAACCATGCCTGGGATTGAACAGCACTAGAGAAAGCTACTCTGCTTACTCTTCAAGTAACTGGGGGTATTATGTAGGTCTACAGCCAGTACTTCTCAACACAACCCTGAGAACCAACAGGGGAGAGCTTCAGATGTAGGCCAACTTGACCTTCCCAGTTGTAACTTTGGAGGGGAAAAAAAAAAAAAAAAGGAAAAAATAATATCCATGCACTTAAATTTTAGGACTTCTGAAAGTATAAAGTTTGGCTAATTATCAAAGTATCCTAATACAGAGATTGTATTATCTTTATCACATCTAGATATGGCAAGGTTGCAAGGAGTGATTCCATTACCCATTGTCATATATCACCATCTAGAAGTTGCCAAAGGGGGATTAACTAAGACACTCACGCCTACATACAAACACACATGTGCGTGACCACAAAGAGATGCCTACCTCTTTACTGAGGACAAATACTCTCCAACCCAAATACAGACCAAGATAGACTCTCCTGACAACCAAAGAACAACTCAGGCCATACTCACTGACAAGCCACCAGATTAAGGATCACCAGTACTAACGCCTCTGCTTAGGACCTCCCTGACTCTTAGGTGGCTCAGGAGTCATGGTCCATTTCATGAGACCGAAAGCCATCACCTCCACCTAATTCCTCCTTGGCTTTGCAACAGTCCCTTCAGCTGAGCCATAAAACCCAAGCCAATGGTTCATTCTAAGGGAAAGCAGTTGATCTTTACTCTGGCAATGTAGAATCATGTATTCAACTCTGGACCTCTCCCAAAGAATTCCTTTAATAGGTCAAATGATTCTCATTGTTAACCATCGAGTCCTTGAAAGGTACTATGTCAACTAGCTTTCCACTAGCTCCCATGCTCTCCTAAATAATTAGGTTAATTGAGGAACAAGATTAAACTAACTGCTGCCTACTGACAAGTGCATGATGACAGAGTCACGCAACTCTGTCAAGTCCAAGTTGGTTCATCAGTAGGTACTTGCTTAAAAAGTAAGTAAGCTGGATGGGGAGGGAGATGGGAGGGAGGTTCAAAAGGAAGGGGATATATGTATACCTATGGCTGATTCATGTTGAGGCTTGACAGAAAACAACAAAATTAAAAAAAAAAATAAGTGAGTTGATATGAACGACTAAATGAAAGAACCAATAAACAGGTAATGACCCTGTGTAGACATCAGGCTCATACCTAAGTTTCCTTTAGTTACTTGAAAGTGTCAACATGGATGTGTCCACACTATGTTTATTTCCTGTTAGGAATTTGAGAGAGGTGAAAGACTGGAGAAAAATTTTACATAATCTTCCTTGTACCTTGGCAAAGAGAAAATACTTTCATGTACATTTCCCTCTGGGTCTGCTGTGTTCCTGGGGCCTAGGTAACTAACTACACAGAAAAACACGATATTCAGAGCCACACCACTGAACTCAGCCTCATATTACGGATGACAAAACTAAGGTTCAGCAACATTAGGCAATTTACCCAGGGCCACACACTTGGTTGGTTAGAAATTAGAAGTCAGGTCTTCCAAGTATCCTTCTCCATTACCTGCCCACGAGAACCAGGGAATATCTAGAACCCGTGTCAGTCACTATTCAGTCTAAGAAACAGGAGTTTAGCTGAAGATGACAGACCAATTTCCAATAATTTGAGTATTCATTTGATTTATATTTAATAAAGAATATGTGCATATATAAATATGCATATATATTAACCCATATATAAATCCTCTGGGGTTTTTCAGGTGTATGAACAGATAGTCTACATACACATTCAGTGTGAGTGAAGCAAGTTTTGCTCTGGTACAGAAATGCAATGATATGAGGCAGAGAAGAATTTAATGAAACTCGGGATTTAAAATAATTTGCAGCAGAGATTAAATCCAAGGATCTATCAATAGGAATTTTGGAAGGACAGGAAGGAATTAAGCCAGATAGAAACATGGTGATGTTGGAAGAACCACCTACTGTCATTTTGACCCAGACTTAATCTTGGAGGTTGAATTGATGGGCATCACTCAACAAGAGCTGCAGAAAATTTCCAAATAAAGGAGGAAATTTATAAATGACTCAGAAATATCTTATGAAAAAATAAAATTATACAAGAAATATGGAGGGCTGGGGAAGAGAGCCCAGAAAACACACCTTGGGATTGACATGAGGTGCACTCAGGTAACAGCACCAGTTTTCTGAGTTTTGTGAAGTGGTTTCATTTATCCCTTCCATTGAGAGATGAGTATCCAGGAAAGGGAATGCAAATCTAGCAAAACAATGATCATGACTGAACATCGGGGATATAAAGATGAGAACCTGAGTCCCTACTCTTCTCCTGGGCCATGGCTGTGTGCTTTGCTGCTATAAAACCACAAGGGAGGAGAAAATTCCTTTCTTTTCCTGCAAAGTAGGACAGCATCTTTAAATTGTCTCCTGATCAGAACACATCCTATTTCAAAACCAAGGAAGGAGGTTCTACAAGTAACAATGGGGGATGCCTCCTGGGTTTCCAGAATGTTGCTGAGGGCATGGAATTTTTAACCAAGTGTGAAATGTGGTCCATCAAGGGATGGGGCTCTTCCACCATAAGCACAAGCCACACGTACCATCTTTCATTTGACATCTCAGCAGTTTCTCGGCCCTTCCAGGGAGCCAAGTCAGGCATGTGGTTTGTGTTGAGTTAGGAACACAAGCCTTTCTAGCTGCTTTTCTTAGAAACTGCCCCCTTTCCACACAAGTGAATACAAAATGATCAAACACAACACGTACAGCTTGAATCCAAAAGTTAGAATGCACCAAAAAGTGTGTGTATCTTAAAGGGGGGAGGAGCTGACACGGGAAATCCGGGGTTCTGCATTGGCCGCTAGCCAGTATCCCAGATGGCGGTCCTGGGTACTGGTGAACAAGTCCAGGGACCCAGCAACCTTGTCGAGGAGATCATTCCTGTCATTAAAAACCCAGGGAGGGGAAACTGCAAGCAGAAGTCGTGCTAAAAGCTTCATGAGGACAGGAGAATGGTTCACATCTACTAAGACGTGTGTGTGTGTGTGTGTGTGTGTACTGCATGCACCAGGCACTACACATCTGCAAACACAAGCACGTGGGGTGCGTGGACACACACAACACCCCTGCTGCTTTCGTCTTTCTCCTGAGCTGTCAAATGTTAAGAGCATTAACCAAGAAGAAAATAAATGCTTCTTTTGGACATTTGTTATAAGGCAGTAGTTCTCAAAACCAGTTGTATAAAAAGTACCAAGAAGCTTTCTAAAAAATATGGATGCCGCGGCCCCCACCCCGATGGACCTCAGCAGACCCTCCCTGCTGCAATGGGCATCTGGAGACTGATAGTGTTTGGCTTGTGGGCTGGGCCACCCACTCCATCACCCTCTGCTCCCTCCAGGATGGCATGCTTGCTCTCTGCTCAGACTGTGCCGAGAGGGAAGACTGATGATTGGGGTAAGGAATTTAATAGTCATTGTTTGGGGACCCTTTCAAATTTCACAACACTTCCATTCAGCCTGTGTCAGGAAGAAGTGACTGAGGGGAATAAGGCTGGGCCTCGGGTTCCAGCGGAAAAAGAAACGCACACCTCTTATCCTCTGGCATGTTCTCTGGCAGACTCTGAGCTTTCGGAAGAGAAGGATTGCCTTCCTCCTTCCCCAAGTGATTCTCCCTCACTCGACTCCACGGAAAACTAATGAAAGTTGACATTTACAGAGCACAGACCAGGCACGGAGCCAGTTTAACCGGCTCGAGGTGGGGGCCGTTGTTATCCCCATTTGGCAGATGAGAGGATTGAGGCTTGCCCGTGGCTCCGGAGCTGTGAGGGACAGTCAGGAACAACCCCAGGCCATCAGACTGGGCGGCCCAAGCGCATGACCACTGAGTACTACCCCTTCCAACCAGCTCGTTCATGTGGCCCACAGAACACCCAGGAAGCGGGTGAATGGAAGGAGGATCACTTTCCATCTCCACTTAGATTTCACAACCAAACTGGGAATGTTTCTCAGCACAATGGGCTGCTTCCAGTAGGAGAGAAAGAGAGGAAACAAGAGAAAATACAGGCCAAACATGGGGAAATATGCCTGTTGCCTCTTTGTTCCCGTTATACCAATTCATTTCAGGTGGGGGACTGGAATAATTGCTTAATTTGGGTGATTAAGGTGCCAAGTGCTGCCTCTTTTCTCTACACTAACTGCAAAGAACAATCCCCAACCTAAGATGCAGCATTCCCAGCCTTCTCTAGTCCCCCACCCTGTTTCTACTCTTCACAGAAGTCCTCCGGGCCCCTGACACTAATGTGAAATGTATTCTCACAGCTGGTGGGGGGAGTGGGGGCGCCAAGGGATGCTGTGCTCGGTGTCCCGTCAAGCCTTCTCCACGTATAAGAATGTCTCCGGCATTTATGGAAAGCTCTGCTTTCTAGCCCTCTTCTCAAGTCACTTCCACATTAATTAGTAAGGGTATCATTTTATAAATTACAGCTTCGTATCAGAGGAAAGCAGAGTTTATCTTAATTCAGTCAGCTGTGTGAAATACGGTACCCTAATTTTAGACCGCCGGCTCTGCGGATCCCTATGGAGTTAGAGAATGACAGGTCTTCCGGAGAGAAATCCCAGTGGGTCCCCTACAAGTCTCACTTTTGCCTCCAACAGCCTCCCTGGTGGGGCTGCTGAAAGGATCCCAGGACACTGAGTGGCATCTCTGCCGCCGTTAGCAATTCAGATTTGAATGCGAGTCCTCTGAAGAGCACAGGAGGCAGCCCCTGTGAGCTCTGGGGCTCTGAGCGGGTGGCAAGAGGCTCTGGCAAGGCGGAGGCTGACGGGGGCCCAGACCCTGGTGCAGAGCAGAAGCCTGGGAGGATGGTGTTAAAGTCAGTGATAAACACCAGACAGTCTCAGTGCAAAAGGGGAAGCCTTGACAGTCTTAACTACAACGGGGCCAAGCAGGCACGACGGCAATTACAATCTCAATGGCTCCTGCAGGGCCCCCTGGAGGAACGCCAGGCGACAAGGCAGGGGCTGGGAATGGAGGAGCCCCTGGGGAAGGAGACGAGGACCTGTGGGGCCACTGTCGTCCACAGGGAAAGTGGCTGGAGAGGCAAGGCAGGAATTCCCCCCTTTCCAAAGGACTGACCACTCCCAACGGCCCTCTGTGCCCACCGTCACCCGTCCCGTGGACTTGCCTATGGACATCTCCTATTCTCTCCTTCATTGTCCTGAAATCACACCAAACTCAAGAGCCATGGGCGCTGGCTACACCTTCTCACCCATTCCCTGGGCTGACACTTCGCTGCTTCCCACACTCGGAGATGGACACCTGAGCGGCAGAGACTCAGGGACACAGCAAACCAGTAGCTGGGGTGCTCCCAGGATGCAGGAAACACCTGGGCCCCCAGATGCCTATGGAAACTGCAGGCAGCGCTGATAATTCTCAACATTAATAGTTAGTGATCTTGTAGACAAGGGGTGCTAGCCACCAGCAGAGTCTGAGGCACTTGCCTGAGACATGGCCCGGGCATCTGGGACTCATGCAGTTCCAGGGGCATCCAGAAGCACAGTCAAGGTTGAGACTGTTCATCAAGACACCTTCATGGAACACAAAACTGATGCCTTGCCACCTTCTGCCACTGCTGGAGACTGGGACACTTCCTGAATTCACTCTGCCTTATAAAGCAGGAACGTGTGCTTGGCAGTGCCACCCCCAGGAAGCCTCGTCCCCTTGGAAAGGGCCACCCACTTGGAAAGTGAGATCTACTGTCACCTGGCAAAGATCTCCTGGGGCAGCCAGAAGTGCCAGTCTCTCTCTGGGTCCCCAGGCCTGATAGAACGAGACTGCCCTGTGGATGGGATGTGGCCAGGATGGCTTGGGGGCCAGCGGGCTTACTTGATCACCAAACGCCCACTGTTGCCCACATGCCTCAGGCACCCACTGCACACTGGCTGCCAGAGACACAGTGGGGGAACACTTTCAAGGAGTTAGGGCTCCTCGGGGGCTGGAGGAAGGAAGCGCCTACTTGTCAGCTAAACAAAAGACTAACCCACAGCCCCCTTTCCAGCGCGCACTTCCACTGTCATCCAACAGCCCATTACCGTGTCACAGCACGGCGCACCCTTCCATAGGTCACTTTGTTTAAAATGACATGGATAATGCACATGTCAGCAAGCTGACAGTCCTAGCCGTCCTTCAGAGATAAAAACCTCAAGGCGAGAGCCTGTTCTTATCTGGGGGACACGCACTGGTCTATCATCCAAGTCAGGCAGAACATGATTTCTCCAGAGAGCACTTTTTTCATTTCCTGATTTTAAGGAAATCAAATAAGCACCATTTGTCTTCATCTGAATATGCTTGACCTGCTCAAATGATGATGTCTCGCATTTTATAACGGGCTGCATATGCTGAATTCAAATTAACGACAGCACAGAACAAGGGCCTTTAGATCTCTCTTGGAGGCTGGCAGCAGAGAATGAGGGGGAAAATGCTGGGCTCCATGGAAAGATCCCACTAAATACTAACCACAGGATTCTGAGTAAAACCTGCCAGCACGTTGGAGGTGAGAGTCGGGGAGAAGAGCTCAGGAAAGCCAGCTGGGCAGGACAGACCCAGAAACTGGGGATGAGGGGAGGATGGGTACATTCCTTTTGGTGCCAAGCAATATAGAAACCATGATATTCAGGTTAACTATTTTCAAAATGCATAGAGCGGCAATAACATTGGAAAGAAATTTGGTCGGAGGGCTGGCACAGCTAGAAAAAGAAACGGAACAGACAGACAACCCCTTTGGCTCGGGCCGCAGAATGTACACTTTACCAGGTTGTGATCTGATCCTCTGGAAGCCCCCAAACCGAGCTCCTTGTCTTCGCCTGTGTGGAACCGGCTACGTAGAGGCTGGTGGCCATCAGCCTCGGAACAGAGCGTGTACCTGCTGGAAGAAGCACCCTCCCACCTGACCATCCCCCTGGACCAGAAGAGGGCGGCTCCTACCTGACAGCCCTGGCCCACCTCTCCCCCCACCCCCATGAGGAACAGGAATAAACCATTAACATAAACCAAAACTCATAGGAGTAGACCATTAACATTTCTATCGAGAAGGCCAATATGTACAGAAAAGCAGGAAGAAGCATATGGGTCAGTAACAGAAATGCAGGAACGACATTACAAATGCATATTAGCAGGTTTAATGTTCCAATCAAGGATAAAACCAGAAAAATCAGATGGCTATTAAAATAAGCAATTTCCTCTTTTAAAATCTTCTATAAAGTGAAAAACGTCGTGTCATATATACGCATCATTCAAGGGCTTATTTTTTAAAAGTGGGCCTCACAAGTGAAAGATTTCTTTCTCATCACAGGAAATGCCACTGTGTGTGACTACAGCCCGTCTGTGCAGAAGAGACGTGCTGTCGGCATGAAGCCGGCACCCCACCCCGCAGCGTGTGAGGCAGACCCCGACGTTCAGGACGCCGCCTGCTGTGCGCACAGTGGGGCATGAGAGGGGCCTACCTTCTCTTCCTGGTCACTGTCGCTGTCACACTGAAAAGAAGACAAGAGAATGAGCATTAGTGCAAAAATTGAGGTATGTTTTTGCTATTGCTACAGAAAAAAAAAAAAAAAAAGGCAAGGCAAGTAAAGGAAGTAGGAAACAGCGTGTCTGGGCTGGAAAAGGTCTTCAGTTCAAGTGCTGTGAAGAGAAACCAAAGCAAAGTGCGAGAAGTCCTTCTATTGAATGCATCCCATGCCCGTGCTCCGTGGCTCACCTTGCGGTCAGCTGGTCACACCAGCGAGCACCCCTCACCTCACAGCAGAGGGGACGCCCACAGAGGAGCCAATTCAGCCCCGAGACTAAGGTAAATCGAGATCATTCAGTGGGAGTCAAAGCAAAATCAATTTCTTAACGGAAACATCTTTCCCTTAGCTAATGTGAATGGCGCGCTCTCTCCTGTTGCTCTTCTAGAGGAAAAGAGGCGAACCTCTGGGCACTGCACTCTCTCATGTGGACTTTGAAGGAAGCAGAACATGACAGGCAAGGCTCATCACGTGTGATCAGCCAGAGAAAACAGGGAATATTCTCTATTAAAAACATGCCAAGGACAAGAGGTCAAGGTAACAAATCAACAATATGGGCAAAATTAAAAAAAAAGCTGTAGGTCAGGAAACTCACATGGTTATCTAACAGATTCCAACCATTGAGCGCAGTTTCAGAAGACCAGAGAATGACAGTTAACCCAAAGCTTTGGGTTCCTCATTAGAAGTAAAGGAAAAAAAAGAACACATTCTTATTTCAAAACCAAGAATAAAGTTCTGATATCCGATACTAGATTAATAAGAAGAGGATGTGTTTTGTGAGAGTAAATACTCAGCATGTCAATACGTCTATTCATTCACTCAATGGACCTTGATAAGCACTGCTAAGTGGGTCAGATATTCAGTCGGGCCTGGTCCTAAGGCAGCTTTTGGTTTCACAGTAGAAGTAACATGATCAGAGATAAACCTACTCCGTGAGGATGACACTTCTGAGGAGAGGAGGAGAGACAGAGTGCTGTGAGCAAAGGACCAGGTCATGGGGAGACCAGGCTGGCAACCCTTATGCTGTCTAGACCAGCACAATGCATGGGTTAAGAAAGGGCAGAGCAGAGAGCAGATGGCTTCCCTGGTGGTACAGATGGTAAAGAATCCACCTGCCATAAGGGAGACCCAGGTTCGATCCCTGGGTTGGAGAAGATCTCCTGGAGAAGTGAATGGCAACCCACTCCAGTATTCCTGCCGAGAGAATCCCAGGGACAGAGGAACCTGGCCAGCTACAGTCCATGGGGTTGCAAAGAGTCGGACACAACTGAGCAACTAACACACAAGGCAGATGGCACAGCGACTGTGAAGGTGGAACCGACAGGACTAGATGACACATGGGTGTGGGAGCAAGAGGGACAAGTCTGGGACGATGCCAAGGATTTTTAGAGTGGCTGCCTGGACAAGGGAGTTGATGCAGCTACAACCAGAAACGGGAAATAAATTCGCTTATAGAGCAGCCGCTGCTGGCTACACACCCACAGCCATTCGCAGTCCCCCTTCTCCCACGTCTGTACCAGCTCCTGACATTTCGAGACCGGAAAAAGTCAGATAGTCTCCATTTCCCAACTTCCCTTGCAGCTAAGGGTAGATGTAAGACCCAGTTTTGGATGGGACTTGAGAAAATGTCTGCTTAAGGTTCCTCTTCACAAAAAGGAGAGAAGCAGAAGCACTGCTTCTTTCCCCTGAACATTACTGCATGAGGACGCAACGTCCAGATCTGGGCAGCCATTCTGCAAACATGAGGCCAAAAGCTGAAGTACAAAAACAAGGGAAGAAAGAGCTTGGCGCAACTGAGACATGGGAACCAACTTCAGAGCAGCCAGGCTTTGGAGTTTTTTGTTCATATAAGTTAACAATAAATTAACATTGTTTAAACCACCATTAGAGAGTTTTCAATTGAAAGTAACAAAGTGAAAGCGAAGTCGCTCAGTCGTGTCCGACTCTTAGTGACCCCATGGACTGCAGTCTACCAGGCTCCTCCGCTCATGGGATTTTCCAGGCAAGAGTACTGGAGTGGGTTGCCATTGCCTTCTCCGAAAGTAACAAAACCGCCATCCAAATGCGGACATCTACTAAGACTCAGTTTGGGGAGTAAACTGTCTGCACAACACGCATTTAGGAGTTCCCATGGCAACCTCATGGGCTCCTCAATGCCACAGGGTTATCAGAGGTTCCGTGACAGTGCTTTAACCATTGCCTTCTCAGCCAAGCTCCCAGCCTCAGATTGTGTAAACTGACTTTCTTCTGCCTGAGGGGTGACTGCTCTGTTACAGTAAGTCGAACCAGCTGAGAAAGAAAATGGGTGGGATGAAGACCTCGAAGGCCTCCAACAGCAGAGGATGAGGGACAATAGCTCTCCTGACTGTGTGGTTTCTCCACTGCCTTCAATGAAGCCTTCCTTGAGGTTCCGAAGTTCCCAGCACATTTTCAAGAGTGACAGAGCATGATTCGGGAGGGATGTGGAAGACAGAAGAGGGTTTTGCCAGGCAGGCTCGTCTTCCCAGATGTTCACAGCCCGCCTTGTGAGGTAATCAGCGGCAGCTGAAGGTGGGGGCAGAGCATCTGCCCACACCCCCCAAGGACTGGTGTGCAGGGGGCAGAAGAGTGGGGATGACGGTGGGGGAAAGAACCGCCGCTGTCCGCGCCCCCTCCCCCCACCCGAACAGCAGTGCGTCCCTGGGAATGGTTATTCCTATCAAAGTGTTAAGCTTCCTGCTTTCCAACAGTCCAGTTCTAATTTCAAGGTCCACTTAATTCTGCATCAAGTAATTACTGATATACCCAGAAGCACCTTGTCTCCAGAGTTAAGCATATGGTGAAGAACTGAGACCTACTGGTATCCATTATGGAAGCAGCACGGATGCCAAGCCGATTAAAAATGCTCAGGCTCCCCACACAACATGCCGGGTGAGTGACAGCCCCTCGACAAGGCCAGTCGCAGAGTCTGCCAAAACAGTCTGTGCTGTGCTGGGGCCCACATGGTGCGCTGAGAAAACAGTTCCATTTCTGGTATTAAATTCCCATACTGACCCGAGGACTTTGCCGTGAGCTCAGCAGGAGCGCACCATCCAATTTACAGCTCCGCTCTCTGGAGCCTGGAGTGCCAGCCCCTGGCAGAGACGAATGATGGTCAACCCCTCCAGCTCATAAATTATGCAAAGGCAATAAATGCACTCAGCAAACAGTGCCGAACGTTTGCCTAGCCTGGCTTCTAACACACTCTGTAAAAAGCCAGAAGCTCGACACATACAAGAGGTCTATTCCACTCATAAAGGGGGTTTGTTGACAACCCCAGACGGAAAGCGAGCCACAGTCCTAAGGAGTCTTTCTGCTTCACTGGCAGCGGTTTATGGGCCTGCTTTATGAAAAAGGGAGGCTGTTTTATGGAGTCGGTGTGGGTAGAATTCATGGTCTCAAATTCACATTTAATACACTGTAAGGCTTTCACACCCTAAGTTCAATACGGTGTGGATTTCTGGCCAAATGATTCTTGGTCCTGAAAGGTTAAAAGAAGAAGTGTCTGCTCCCCACTCCCTAGATACCCACTCCAATTTATGAGAGTTCACACGGAGCCGCCTCCTGACTCAGGTTTATGTTCTGCATGGGGCTGGGAAATGGAAAAGGCATGTCAGATACAGAAATGCGGTCCCGGCTGATTTGACCATTTTAAGCATTTTGACACCAAGGTCCTATATTGGTTTATTAGCAAACAGGTTGCATGCTAACAACCAGCTCGAGGTGACAGAGTACTCGCCATGACTGGATTTCAAAGCCCTTTGTGAACAGCTGAAAATCCTTTCCTCCATTTTAAAAGCCAGACAGGGAAGAATTCTTGGCCACTCAGCCTTCAGACAAAGACATGACCCCGACCCACCACAGGCAAGAGAGGGAAACAGGAGGCATGAAATCCAAGCCACATGCCTCGAATGCAGGATTAGCAAGTGACCAGTTCCTAACCTGGGTACCTGTGCTCATTCCAACCCATCACACCCAACTGCCTCTTTAGCTCTTCTTCCTCAAGCCAGACCAAACCTTTGGAGGCACCGTCTTCCTTTCCCAGACAAGTCTTACCTCTTAAACCCAGAAAATAACCAACCAATCCCCACCCCACTATTCTCTCTTTTTGAAAATTAATACATATGTATTAAAATACATGTTCAAAAATCACCCACCAGGGACTTCCCTGGTGGTCCAGTGGCTAAGACTCTGTACTCCCAATGCAGGAGACCCAGATTTGATCCCTGGTCAGGGAACTAAATCCCACTTGTCACAACTAAGAGTTCACATGTGTCAACTAAGACCCAGTACAGTTAAATAATTAAATAAGTATTAAAAAAAAAAAAAAAGAAACCATCAGTTTACCATCTACAGACAAACACTATTAACACATTTGTACAATGTGGCTCAGCTGGTAAAGAATCTGCCTGCAATGCAGGAGACCTGGGTTTGATCCCTGGGTTGGGAAGATCCGTTGGAGAAAGGAAAGGCTACCCACTCCAGTATTCTGGCCTGGAGAATTCCAAGGACTGAATAGTCCATGGGGTTGCAAAGAGTCGGACACGACTGAGTGACTTTCACTTCACTTCACATAATTCATCCCAGCCTTTCCTTCGTTCTCTTCATCCTTTACCCACAGATTTTAAGAAATGAAAACAAAGGTTACTATTTGGTAACCTGCTTTGTTTTCACCAAATATGTACAATATTTTAGTTTTAGTTCAGTTCAGTCGCTGAGTCATGTCCAATTCTTTGTGACTCCATGAATCACAGCACGCCAGGCCTCCCTGTCCATCACCAACTCCCGGAGTTCACTCAGACTCACGTCCATTGAGTCAGTGATGCCATCCAGTCCATTGAATCAGTGATGCCATCCAGCCATCTCATCCTCTGTCATCCCCTTCTCCTCCTGCCCTTAATTCCTCCCAGCATCAGAGTCTTTTCCAATGAGTCAACTCTTCGCATGAGGTGGCCAAAGTACTGGAGTTTCAGATTTACCATCATTCCTTCCAAAGAAATTCCAGGGCTGATCTCCTTCAGAATGGACTGGTTGGATCTCTTTGCAGTCCAAGGGACTCTCAAGAGTCTTCTCCAACACCACAGTTCAAAAACATCAATTCTTCGGCGCTCAGCTTTCTTCACAGTCCAACTCTCACATCCATACATGACCACTGGGAAAACCACAGCCTTGACTAGATGGACCTTTGATGGCAAAGTAATGTCTCTGCTTTTCAATATGTTATCTAGGTTGGTCATAACTTTCCTTCCAAGGAGTAAGCGTCTTTTAATTTCATGGCTGCAGTCACCATCTGTAGTGATTTTGGAGCCCAGAAAAATAAAGTCTGACACTGTTTCCACTGTTTCCCCATCTATTTTCCATGAAGTGATGGGACCGGATGCCATGATCTTCGTTTTCTGAATGTTGAGCTTTAAGCCAACTTTTTCACTCTCCACTTTCACTTTCATCAAGAGGCTTTTGAGTTCCTCTTCACTTTCTGCCATAAGGGTGGTGTCATCTGCGTATCTGAGGTTATTGATATTTCTCCGGGCAATCTTGACTCCAGCTTGTGCTTCTTCCAGCCCAGCGTTTCTCATGATGTACTCTGCATATAAGTTAAATAAGCAGGGTGACAATATACAGCCTTGACGTACTCCTTTTCCTATTTGGAACCAGTCTGTTGTTCCATGTCCAGTTCTAACTGTTGCTTTCTGACCTGCACATAGGTTTCTCAAGAGGCAGGTCAGGTGGTCTGGTATTCCCACCTCTTTCAGAATTTTCCACAGTTTATTGTGATCCACACAGTCAAAGGCTTTGGCATAGTCAAAATAGATGTTTTTCTACTTTTTTATTTTAATGAGTACAGGCTCCTTGGTCCATGGAATTCTCCTGGCAAGAATCCTGGAGTGGGTTGTCATTCTCTTCTCCAGGGGATCTTCCCAACCCAGGGATCAAACCCAGGTCTCCTGCATTGCAGGCAGATTCTTTATCATCTAAGCCACCAGGAAAGCCCTCAGTCATGAGGAAGCCCACTTTTCTACTTTAACTTTTCACTTTAGTTTTCACCCAATATATCCGCTATTTTAGTGTAATGAGTAAAATTTGCCAGTAACATCATATTTTTTTAAAAGGCTGCACTGTAATCCACTGTATGGGTTGTAAATAATCTAGTAAAAAAAATTCCCTAGTGCTGGAAATTTGGAATGTTTCCACCGAACATGCTGGAATCTCTCCCCTGTACACATTCACCAATATTGCGCCTATCTGCTCAGGGTCCTTCCTTCTCTACATACTCATTCATATCATTGTCTCCCTAGAGCTGCATGTGCAGGTCTATCATTTCTTTATGATTTCCAGGGGAGTCCTTAAAGAATCCCTCAGCTCCAGCTAACATGTGTATGCTGAGACTAAAAAACTCTCCATGCCTACCATCTGCCAGCTGTGTGACTTTGGGAAAGTTATTTAAACTCTCTGCATCTCAGTTTACTTCTCTGTAAAATGTGGGTAATAATGGCATTTCCCTCCTAGGAAGGTGAGAATAAAATGAATTGATACATGTAAACAACTCAGACATAGTACAGAGTAAGTGTAGACAATTAACATTAACTGTTGCTGACTTATGTTTTGTTTGCTCCACCCTCCTCCTGAAGCCCTAGAAACAGCTCAGCTCAAGTATCCATCAAAATCCAGACTCACCATCTTCTGCTCAGCCCGCACCTGTCCCCTCCCAGGCTGTTCTTGGTGATGACATCACCACGCAATCACTCAACTGCCCGAGTGAAGAGTCTTGTCATCATCCTTGACTCCAATCTTGAGCCGATCTATCTTCCTCTCTCACCCCGCATCACCGATTCTGTTTTCTAAGTCCTCTCCATCTTCACGGCCATGGCCGCCGCTTTCCTTCAGGCTTTTATTTTATCATTACAAGAGGCTAATGATGGCTTTCCAAGGCCCAAGGTCTCTTTTGTTTCTGATCCAAGTCTTTACTGAACAGAGTGGATTTCCTAAATTCCAATTTGCTCATGACACTTCCCATGGCCTAGAGGGCAATGAAAATGCTATACGGCTTCCCGGCTCTTCCATTGCCCTCTGCTCCTCCAACCCAGTGCTTCTTGGGCTTTCTGTGGAGAAGGACCATTTGTTTTTGTTTTAATTTTCAATGTATTGTAGACCAATACTTTGTAAGATATAATAAAAAATAACTGCTAGAGAAATGGAAAAGGAAAGCAAAGACATATAAAAATGTTATTAGATTTAAGAGATGTAAAATTATTCTACTGAATTGCTGTAAAAGTTCCCAAATGCTTACTCTCAACCGCTATACTAATCTCGCAGTAGGCAGTTACAGAGAGCTCACAGGCTGGCTTTGGTCTGCATCCACGCTTGGAGTGGTATAATCCTAACACATCCAGTCACACCCCGGTACACTGGATCACACTCTCAGGTCCTCCCATCTTCGCACTTAACAATGTCCTCTACCTGGAATTCTGTTCCTCCAAGTTTCCCCCTAAAAACTTATAATTCGCCTTTAAAAATACAATTTCCTCTGAGTCCTCCAACACTCTTCTTGGAATTGAGAATTCTCAGAATTCCAGTACTCTTTTCAGAATTAATTGCTTCTGCCTCCATCTCTTACAAAACTGTGTCTTCACTGTTGGCCACAACAGTCTTCCCATCAGAGCACGGGCCCTGTGAAGGTAAGGGCGGTGCCTCGTTCATCTTCCTTCAGGCCTTGAGACACAAGGAGCCGCTCAATCATATTGATAAATCCATCTCACTCATCTTTAGAATTCCTGATTTCATGCAGTGTAAGCAAACGCTGATTTAAAAGACAAGTAATTCCAAAGAAAGAAAGGCACAGAAAACACTGACTAACTTAACTCCTTAATACAAAGGAATGTATGCTTGAACACACCAGGCAGGGTAAAAATTATTAGCAGAAGCAAGAGAGGTGGCCGCTGGCTCAGCAGTAAAGAATCCACCTACAATGCAGGAGACACAGGAGAAGCAGGTTTGATCCCTGGGTCAGGAAAATCCCCTGCAGAAGGAAATGGCAACCCACTCCAGTATTCTTGCCTGGAAAATCCTATAGACAGAGGAGCCTGGCTGGCTACAGTCCATAGGGTCACAAATAGTCAGACACGACTGAGCACACACACACACACAAGAGAGCTGGGGCCCAGAAGAAAAGATGTTATTGTTTAGTGGCTAAGTTGTGTCAGACTCTTTTGCGACCCCATGGACTATAGCCTGCCAGGTTGCTCTGTTCACGGATCTCCCAGGCAAGAATACTGGAGTGGGTGGCCATTTCCTTCTCCAGGGGATCTTCCTCAACCTGGGGACCGAACCACAGTCTCCTGCATTGGCAGGCTGATTCTTTACCACTGAGCCCCCAGGGAAGCTCACAGAAGAGAGTATCTTCCATTAAACGGCCTGGACAAGACATGATTATGATTTTATTGTATCAGTACATCCTCAAAAGCAAACATTTCTCATTGCCATTTGGGAATCTCAGTATCTGTGTTTTAAGACTCAAACAGAAATAAGCCAAGGTCTGCAACACCTCTGCCTCATTTGGGATGAAGGAACAAGATGGAATTCCAGGGACCTGGTGATGGAATGCATTCTTAAGCAGAAAGTGGCAATCATTGAATACACCACACACAATGACATTGAGGAGGGCACTGCTCTCCATTCTGCTCAATGGACCTTGCTGGAACAGTTATTTCATGTCTCAAATCCATTTATCATTGCCACTAAAGATGTCAGGGCCGAACACCATCACTGAACAAAGTTATTTTATACTTCTTTCTGCCTAAAGGAAATGAGAGGAAAATGAGGGAGAACCCCACCTTGTAAACGACAGCCCTTCGCATCAAGCACAGTTTCACTTTGCCCGCTACAAAACAAACAGATTCCCCTTTGGGGCAGGCAGTTTATCTAAGACAGTAAGGACATCCCTCACCTAAAAGCAATTTCAGAAGAAGCCACCTACAGAGAACACTGCACTTATTTCTTATTCGAGGAAGTGAGCTAGCGGCTTGGTGACCACAAACATGTCGGCCACCATCTTCCCATCTGCCCAGTTCCACATACATGAAAAAGACAACGGGCAGCTCTTTTGTACCACATGTGGCAACTCTGATGTTGTCGGTCTTTCATCATTCCTTAAAGCTCTCATTTTTCACATTGTTTACATTGCTCTCATGCCGGCTTTTGACTGTAAGCTAAATTTAAAGCTATGGGGGCCCTAGAAATAAAACACGTATTTTAATCCTGAAAATGGTTTGGGGTTTCTCAGTATAAAATGATGTCATCAGTTCCTTTCCCCCTGTATTTCAACAATAACTATGTCTGAGCAAATAAAATAGCTCAGGGGAAAAAAAAAATGAAAGCCTAATCAAGGACTTCCCTCGTGGCTCAGATGGTAAAGAATCTGCCTGCAATGCAGGAGACCCAGGTTCAATCCCTGGGTCAGGAAGATCCCTTGGAGAAGGGAATGGCTACCCGCTCCAGTATTCTTGCCTGGAGAATTCCACGGACAGAGGAGCCTGGCGGGTTACAGTCCATGGGGTCCCAAACAGTCACACATGACTTAGTGAGAAACACTTCCAATCAAAAGATGTGTGTGTCCAAAGACAGTTTGAAACGTAAGAGTGCAGCTTCTGATAGTCACATGTGCACATTTCAAAATAATATATCAATCTTCAGCTGTTCAGCAGGTAAAACTGAGAGCAAACTTTCAGAAGCTTATGGAATTCTGAGTAACTTTTTCATTCCTATATGGTGAGTTTTCCAAACCTGGCATTTTTGCAAGTTCTCAGCTTGAACTGGCCAGAGTTCAGACAATCCATGTGATCTGAGGGGCCTAAAAGAAAACTTCTTTTCCCTACAGCATCTCTCAGGTGATCACACAGTTTCATTCAAAAATTAATTTGAAAGTGACTACTGTGTGCCAGGTTCATTCTGACCACTGATTAGAAGTGCCAATCTATTTCCAGAAATCAAGCTGTCCAATCTGAAGTTTTCCAGCCCATAAATGAATTTTCAATATTTTTTTTCCTTTTAGTCACTTGGAAATCCAAGTATAGGAGAAAAAAAAAAAAACAAACCTATTTATATGTTGTAAATTTCCATTTAGCTTATTAAAATACAGTAGGGTTTTTGGAAATGGGCAAAGAAATGGATATTTCACAAATATTTGAAGTGTTCAGCACTTTTTTTTCCTTAGAAGAAAGGAAGTGACATTTTGCCAGGTATAAACATACATAAACCCCAAAGATGAAACGTACTTAAACCCCAGAGCTCACAAGCCTCGGTGATTGCCAAAATGAGAAAAATGAGTTTCTTGTCCAAAGGTAAAGCTGACAGGCTAGGGCCGGGTGATTTGTAAACCATCTCTTTTAAGCTTAAGCAACAGATCCTTTGCCTCCTTGTCATTGATTTACTGATTCTCAGTCATCAATAGCATTAATCTGTACCTGCCTGGGGACCTATTACAAATGACTTTGAAGATGGTGTGAAGGAAGAGTTTATTATAAGACCACAGCATTATTACCAGGGAGACCTTCTCCGCTATCTTCTTTGGCAGGATTCTATCTGTGACAACCCCTAGCCAACCCCCCGCCTCATAAGGCTGCAATTTTCTCCTTCTAGATCCTGGTTGCTTGTTTCTTTGGGTGGGGCCTGAGTCCCCCTGGGTTTGCTTCAACTATGGCTTGGTTCTCTTCAGAGTCCTGGGTGAGCTAATAAAACCCAAATTTGCTGATGAGGAAAAAGGAAAAGTATGTTATGGGTTAAAATAATACAAGAGTCTATTTTTTCCGCTGTGTTGTGATCCATAGAAATCACCCTGAGCCTTTTCTCTTTCTTCTCTGCCTGGGAAGCCAATTGCTTTGATTGCAGTGATATGAGCTAGCTAAAATGACTTGCCCTTGCTTGTGAGGCAAATGGAACATGCTAATAGAACTTATCGCATTACCCGATGCAAAAGTGCCATAGCTCATTACTTTAAGATAAAAGGATATCATTGCAGACGGCAAGCAGAATTGACTTTCTGAGGCCCGACTTGATGATGATTTAATCAACTGCTCTCTTTCACTTCTCATCTCTGCGCCTGTCGGTTTCACAGGTGCCGTTAAATGAGACACTCAGAAAGTGAGCGGAGGGAAAGAAATTGCTGTCATTACTTTTCAAGAAAGGAGGTATGCAAATTTTCGACAGAAAGATTGCGTTCATAATGGGCCTGGTAAAATACAAGGATCATGCTTGACAGGTGAGGGCAAGCCATTTGTATGTCCTTAAAGCAGAGCAACCTTCCTCGTTTAGAAATGTGCTCAGTAAGAGGAACGACAGATGAGACGACTGGCGGGGCCAGGCAGCGGCGGCATGGGACGGGCCGCACAGGGCCCGTGCTGGCCCGAGCTCCATTAGGCGGAGGGGGCCTCAAACCTTAGGGGAGCCAGGGAGCCGCGGCGTGGGACGGGCCGCACAGGGCCCGTGCTGGCCCGAGCTCCATTAGGCGGAGGGGGCCTCAAACCTTAGGGGAGCCAGAGGAGCCGTGGAACGGGCTGCACAGGGCCCGTGCCAGCCCGAGCTCCACCAGGGGCAGGGGGCCTCAAACCTTAGGGGAGCCAGAGGAGCCGCTAACAAAACCTGGTAGCTCTTCATCTGAACCAATCTGCCAACGAGCTCTTGAAGACCACCTTAATCTCCTTCATCTGTAACTGTGGAGCCAGCTGGCCTGGGTTCAAATCCTACCCAGATGGCACGTGAACTGTTGGACCTTGGACAAATTACCTGTCTTTCTGTGCCTCAGCTCCACTATCTATCAAATGGGGCTATTGATAGTATCAAGCTCAGGAGGATGTTGAGAACTTTCACTGCATTAATAAATATATTTTATACACACACACACACACACACACACACGAAATGGCTTCCTAGGTGGCACTAGTGGTAAAGAACCTGCCTGCCAATGCAGGAGACATAAGAACCTCAGGTTTGATTCCTGGGTTGGGAAGATCCCCTGGAGAAGGGTCCATCAACCCAATCCACTATTCTTGCCTGGAGAATTCCATGGACACAGGAGCTTGTAGGGCTACAGTCCACAGGGTCGCAGAGTCAGACATGATTAAAGTGACTTCAGTTCAGTTGCTCGGTTGTGTCCAACTCTTTGCAACTCCATGAATTGCAACATGCCAGGCTTCCCTGTCCATTACCAACTCCGGGAGCTTACTCAAACTCATGTCCATCGAGTCAGTGATGCCATCCAACCATCTTATCCTCTGTCGTCCCCTTCACCTCCCACCTTCAATCTTTCCTACCATCAGGGTCTTTTCCAATGAGTCAGTTCTTCCCATCAGGTGGTCAAAGTATTGGAGTTTCAGCTTCAGCATCAGTCCTTTCAATGAACATTCAGGACTGATTTCCTTTAGGATTGACTAGCACATATACATAACAAATATTGGGTTGGCCAGAGAGTTTGTTTGGGATTTTCCATAGGCTCAGATGGAAACACCCAAAGGAACTTTCTGGCCAACCAATATATATATGCATGTGTGCATGTTCAGTAGCTAAACCATGTCTGACTCTTTGTGACCCCATGGACTGTAGCCTTCCAGGTTTCTCTGTGCATGGAATTTCCTAGGCAAAAATACTGGAATGGCTTGCCATTTCCTTTTGCAAGTGATCTTCTCGACTGAGGGAGTGAACCCACGTCTCCTGCGCTGGCAGGCGCATTCTTTACCCCTGAGTCACCTGGGAAGGCCCAATATAAATGTAGTAAACATAAAAGGGATTAGAACCGTGCCTGACAAACAGAAAGCACTCAAGAGGTGTTAAAGAGCATCTGGTCATTTATTATGCAACAAAGACTGAGGTTTCCATTTAAAAAATCTTTTTAAGAGTATGCATGCCAGGTGCTAGAAATCTGACTGGTTCTAGTTTAGATAAAATACAATTCTCCCCGGATGTCACATACATAAGTCTTGCTCCCAGCAGATGGCGAGTTCCTCAGAGAGTAGTCTGGTGTCCCCAGATTCATCAAAGGGTCCAGAGCAGTTTTAAAGATCCTGAAAAATGCTCATCAGCGCTTTGATGATTCGTGGGTTCCCTTCCTCCCTCCTTCTACACATTCCACAGATCCGATACTTCCTGTGGAGTGCCAGCCCTTAGAGGAAGCTCCTCTGAGCAGGAGGCAATGTCTGTCTTTCTCTGGGAACTTCAGGCGATCACCTTGTGCCCCAGCCACAGGGAGGCGTGGGGGAGCCAGTCCACAAAGACAAGCGTGGCTTGAATCACCTTCAGGAAGGCAGAATGAATCTGAAGAGATTAGATGATCAGAGGAAAAGGAACAGAGGTGTTTTTCATACACTTTGCCTTCAATAGGTAATTGTTCTATTTTCTCCAACACTCCAAGTAAAAGCATCTTTCTTAAAGAGCTCGTAACTCCGAGTTCTTTTTCCCTAGATAATGAAGCTGCTGCAAACCATTCTTTCCTCCAGCCCCTAAGGTTGTGAAGCACTGAACGCAGTTCCCGCTTTCCATGCTAAGCGCACCTTCCATTCCCTGTCAAAGGGACAATGTCCACCTCTGGCCAAAAAAAGGAAAAAGAGGAGGACCCACAACAGCAGAGCAGCTCCAAGCTGTCTTTTCCAGAAAAGCCTGGTTCATGAAGTACACTTCACATCTCTCTGCAGCATGGCTCTTTCTGGGTAGGGATTCTCCCTAGGATGATCGCAAAAGCATTTCCCCCTAAAATGAAAGCCAACAGCTATCAGTCATTTAAAATGAGTGTCCTGACAACAGCCCTGGGAGGGAAGTATGACGACCCCTAATTTTCAAGATGAGAAGTTCAGCCTTCCAAGGGCAAGAGGCAGTATAGGAACCCAGTTCTGTCCTCCAGAGTCCGTGTTCCCAGCAAGCGCAGCACACCGCCTCACGCTCTCCAACGCACCATGCAGTGCGAGCCTTCAAGCTGTGAACTCTCGAAGATGCGAGCGCGTCCCTGGATGCCCGTGTGCCGCCCTGCTGCACTCATCAAGGTACTGGACTGTAAGGCTCAAATGTTTTCTTTATTTTTACGTATTATTTGTGTGAAAAGTATTATAAACGATTACAATACAGTACTACATAGCTGATTATGTGGGTTGGGTACCTAGGTCAACTCTGTCAGACTTCTGAACAACTGGACTTATGGACGCGTTCTTGAAATGGAACACGTCCATATGGAGGTGACTTAGTGTACAAAGGAGTTGCTTTAAAAATATCTTCCTGACTGACGGCTCAGCAGAGGGTAAGTAGAGGCAAGCTGAGACTGAAAAGGGTGTGGTGACTGTAAGCAGCAGTGAACGCAGCACGTCAACCACGTCTCCACTCGAGCCCAGACGGCTCTCCCTTAAGAGCAGGACCGAGCACAGAGCCCACTCATAGCACGTGCTCATTAAATCTAAGGCTAACCTTGGTTTGGATTCTGACCCCTCCATTTAGCAGCCAGGCAATCCTGGAAAGGTACTTAACATCTTGGCATGCATGCCTGTGCTAAGTCCTGTCATTGGACCCCATGGACTGGAGCCCACCAGGCTTCTCTGTCCATGGAATTTTCCAGGCAAGGATACTGGAGTTGGTTGCCATTTCCTTCTCCAGGGCACCTTCTCAACCCAGAGATGGAACCCAAGTCTCCCGTGTCTCCTGCATTACAGGTAGGTTCCTTCCTGCTGAGCCACTGGGGAAGCCCCTAATATCTTGGCGCCTACTCTTTTTTTTTCTTTTCTTTAACCTGTAAAAGGGGACGATACCTACTCCACAAGACTTTTGTGAAAATGAAATAAGTTCAAGCATGTGAAAGCAGCCAGAGAGAAATGCTAATAGTTTTGTTTTTTCCAACTCTTTGCTAAAAGATATGTTGTATCACACACAGAAATGAGGTAACTTAATAGTCATTTAAATGCTGGGTTGGATTTTTGTATCATTTTATTGCCAGAGGGAAAATCATATTCTGCAAGGATTTCTGCTTGGGAGGTGTTTGAAGACGTGATACTATGCTGCACAAAAGCAGAAACAATAACCTAAACAAACAAACAAAAGCAGAAACCACCACTGCCTCTCAAAGAGAACAACAGGAATCTTCCCGGTAACAAATGGTTTTATTCCATGCATAAAATATCAACAAGGAAAGGTGCTTTAGAATTCAATTTACTAAACATTCCTTTTGGTTCTTACTGCATAATTCTGAAGGTTAACAGAATTTGGACTTAGTCTTCAGTCAAATAGTAGTCAGTACTAACCCACTCCAGTATTCTTGCCTGGAGAATCCCAGGGACAGAGGAGCCTAGTGGGCTGCCGTCTATGGGGTCGCACAGAGTCGGACACGACTGAAGCGATTTAGCAGCAGCAGCAGCAACCCTATGTAGAAGGGCTTCCCTGGTGGCTCAGATGACAAAGAATCTGCCGGCAATGCAGGAGACTCAGGTTCGATCCCTGGGTCAGAAAGATTCCCTGAAGTAGGAAATGGCAACCCACTCTAGTATTCTTGCCTGGAAAATTTCATGGGCAAAGCAGCGTGGTAGGCTACAGTCCTGTCCAGGCTGCAGAGAGCTGGACACAACTGAGCACCATTTATTCTTTTATTAACCCTATGCATAGGGCCTAAGTAAAATGCATAGATCTAAGATGTGGAATATATACTTGTAGATTATGCACTGTGCAAATTATGACTTATGCTTTGACATCATTAAGATGTTCATTCAAATTCAAACTGGCAAAATAAATACGTGGACAGATACACAGAATAAATATCAAAAACTCAACTGCTTATCAGTGCAACTAGGAAAGCCAGTCATTTTGGAATTTGTCCAGAGACCTTGACCAATCAGAATTAGGGGCTATTTGGATAGCCCTTTGCACAGAGTTTATTTATATGCAAGATCTATTTAAGGATGGAGCTAAAAAAAATCGGCCAACAGAGTAACCTTGGGAAGAGACCAAACTTTTGAAAGCATTAACTTTGTTAACTTCAGAAACGGTGAATAACTGAGAGACTGTAACTAAAGTGCTCATCGCTCAGTGTGCACTCAGCAGTCCAGCAGAGGAGGTCTACCCACCCTGGCACACAAGGACGTGTGTGCCCTTTTCCACAGGCATGGACTTCTCTCCCCAAACCTACCTCAAAGCTTGCTTGCATCTTGCTCTTCCTAAACCTGGCACCTAGTCCATGCTCAATAAATATGTGTGAAAGAATGAATTCATAAACTACATGAGTTAAACATCTCAGGGAAAGTGTCACAGAAAGTGTTTAATTAAGGAGACCAGTGACTGAACAGCAGCAGTTGATGGAATGGATGCTAATGTGTTCGAAGGTGGTGGCTATCTGAATGCATCTATGAGAAAGAACATCAGTATAATTTCGAGATAAAAGTAAATCCTAAAAAAAATAACACCATACACTTGTAAAAATCCAATGTTAAGGTTATTCAATTAAGGAAATGAGGAAACTCGAAATCCTAAAGTATTTCTTCTTAATTTGGACTCATTTCAAGCCAACGGAAAGCAACTGGACTTGAACAGGAAAAGGGAGCAGGGTGCTCTCATATTGCTAAAACGTAACAGCCGCATTATCAACTTCCCACCGATCACATTTTCTGTTTTGTTTTTAAACTGCAAGATGGTGAAAGGAATAGAAGTATGGATTGAGGCAAACTGATTTACAAATGTCAGGAGGTAGTTCAAGGGGATCTGAAGACATGCTGAACTGCTGTATCACAGAACTAAACCCTGATTCCTTTCCTTCTTCTCTTCATGAGGTACTTAACGTTTGCTCCTCTTAGAATTCATCGTTTTCATAACTAGGATTTTAAATTAAATTATACGTAACAACAGTCTTTATTTTAGGATGGCTTGAAAACTCCGTCTTCTATATCATAAACAAGGAAGGCTAGGATTACTATAAATTGTCTGCAAGAAAATACAAATTGCCAAGATAAAAACACCCACCGGCCTGCCGGTCTCAAGTTTCCTGTTTTGACATACTATATGCAGTAATTTGGTATCCACAATCTCTTATTAGAAAATGAATGTGCTATTTTTCTGAATGCTGCAATTACAATAATTGAATTTAAAACGGGGATTGAGTTTCTCTCTTTGGAGGAAAAGAATAATTGTGTATTTCTGATTAAAATCAAGGGGGACTGAAAAGAGGTTGTACAAATTCCAGCTTCAGTCTCCCTGAGTGACTCCTCGTCAGGCCAGAGAAAAGAAACATTTGGATGCAGGGAAATGGACCAGCACCTTAGCAGTAGGCGCTGTTTCTGGGCTTGCTTTGCTTTGCTTCCTGGCCTTCAGTGACAACACCCCTGTGACAGAGGCAATCACATTTTAAATGGCAGCCATGCTGGAGTTCCCCACTGTGTCAAAAATTAAGAGTTAAAATGCAAGGAAAACAAACATCTCTTTGTGTTGAAAATGTCTGTCCCCTTTTAGATGGCCAACATTTTGGAATTGTCTTTTTTCTTCATTGTAGGATCTCTGCTCCTGGTGGGGGAAATATAATGACAGAAGGATAAGGGGGGCTGAGGGGGAGAAGAGATCCAACACTTTTATAAAGGGCTCAGCCTGTTTCGTCTTACAGAAAAATTATATAGAAAGTCACCTTTAAGGTTCAAATGTAAGAAAGGACAACAGAGATGAAGAGAGGGCTATCTTGCCTTTGGAATGCCTTACTATTTTATGTTGGATTGATACCATTCAATCTTCTGAAAGGTCCATTTATTCAAGAATGAAGGTAAAATTTAATCTCATTAGATCCTCCTAAATATTCCTCAAAATATAGCTTCTTGAGAAAAAAAATTTCCAATACAGAGTGAGCCAAGGATTATCTCTTTGTACTGCTTATTATTTTTTAGTGGCTTTATTGACATATAATTGACATGAATAAACTGCCCATATTTCAAATGTACTACTGAATATAAACATGTATACACCCATGAAACCATCACCACAATCAGAAGAGTGAACACATCCACTACCCTCAGAGGTCTACTTGTGCTACTTTGCTAATCCCTCCATCTTTTCCCTGCGGGTACCACCTTCACTTCTCCCTGCAACCACTGATCTGCTTTCCGTCACTATAGATGAGTTTGTACATTTTCTAGAGTTTTATATAAATGGAGTCATGTAGTTCTGAATGTGCTCTTTTTCTCTGGTTTCTATCATTCATGCTTACTATGCGGATGCCTAATTAAAAGGGGACCTTCTAGCTCTATGAGGAAGGCAGTCCTCGGAGATTGCCCTGCCCAGGGTTTTACTGTCATCCGCCAGGAATAGGACCGATTACTTGGTCTTACTTTATTCTTAGGCTTTATTATGTACTTCAGTAATCAATAAGCACTTCTATGGCAGAGGGTTTATTCTACCCTATAAATCCAAGGAGAGAGAATGATATTAAGACATCAGTATGGATGGGCTC